>NW_028292569.1:29135989-29309698 GCF_029948245.1 Actinia tenebrosa
TGGAAGAAAAGCCCAAGAAGGAAAATTCTGAATTTGAAGCCAAGGATGACATCAGTGCTGATGCAAAATATGTCAACCGTCTTGTACGCCGTTTCGAAGAAATAGAGTAAAAACCGACAGGTTTTACTATTGCTTCGCTTTATGCTAAACCATGCATTTTAATAATGATGAAAAGGTAAATTATACACCGTGAAAAGATGAAAAAACTTACTGACGTTTCGTACGCTAGTCCTTCGTCGGAGTAAAAGAGAAAAAAGTGGTAGAAAGGAGTGTATATATGATAGAATAAGACAAAAGAAACCAATGAGAGCAAGGTAGGCAAGGAAACAAAAACAAACAATCAAAGGACAAAAGAAAAGGTTAGTTGAAAGTAAAGCGTTCATTAATCCCGTTGGGACTAAGAGTGCCCAATAGGTGAATAAGCCGCATTTCTTTGGTCTTGCGACAATCATTGTTGCCGTTAATCGAAGAAAGACCGAAAACATAACTAATGACTAACCATGACTAACCAATTTGTCAATTTGTTTGTTGGTTATATCGAAAACCTTGTTTTTCAACAATATACTGGACCTAAACCTGAGTTTTTTGGACGGTATATTGATGATTGTATTGGTGCTACTTCTTGTTCTCGTAATGACTTAGATTCTTTCATCTCTTTTGTTAACTCTTTTCACCCTGCCTTAGGCTTTACGTGGGAAGTTAGTGAAACATCAGTCACTTTCCTTGACATCTTGCTTAGTGTTAATGACCACCGTCTTAGCACTAGTGTCCATTACAAACCTACTGACTCTCATTCTTATTTACTCTACTCGTCTTCTCCTCCTAAGCAAACTCTTAACGCTATTCCGTTCTCGCAATTTCTTCGTCTTCGTCGTTTGTGTAGTGATGATCTTGATTTTTCTGTTAAATGTTCCGAGATGCGTTCCTTCTTCCTTAAGCGTAATTATCCTGCTCATGTTATTGATCGCGCCATTCGTAAAGTTTCTACTATTGATCGTACCACCGCTCTCACTCCTCACACTCGTCACTCTAATGATCGCATTCCTTTCACTCTTACGTATCATCCTATTAACATTTCCATTAAACCCATTGTTAACCGCAACTTTTCTCTGCTTGACTCTGATACTCGCACTTCTGCTATTTTCAACAACCGCCCTCTTTTTTCTTATAAACGTGATCGTAATCTTCGTTCTTTCTTAGTCAAGGGAGTTCTTCCCTCTAACAAAGAACCTGGTACTTTTCGCTGTTCTCGTAAACGTTGTTATACTTGTCCTCACATAGCCTCTCACACTTCTGTTGTCGGTCCTAAATCCACTGTTAAAATCACTGACCATTTTGTTTGTACAAATTCTAATGTTGTATATTGTATTAAATGTACCCGCTGTAATCTTTTGTATGTGGGCGAGACTGGCCGCCGTCTTGGTGATCGCATTTGCAATCATCTGTATGATATTCGCAATAACGATCCCACCAAACCAGTTTCCCGCCATTTTAATCTAGCTAACCATTCTCTTTCTGACTTCATTGTTTTCGGTCTTTCTTCGATTAACGGCAACAATGATTGTTGCAAGACCAAAGAAATGCGGCTTATTCACCTATTGGGCACTCTTAGTCCCAACGGGATTAATGAACGCTTTACTTTCAACTAACCTTTTCTTTTGTCTTTTGATTGTTTGTTTTTGTTTCCTTGCCTACCTTGCTCTCATTGGTTTCTTTTGTCTTATTCTATCATATATACACTCCTTTCTACCACTTTTTTCTCTTTTACTCCGACGAAGGACTAGCGTACGAAACGTCAGTAAGTTTTTTCATCTTTTCACGGTGTATAATTTACCTTTGCATCATTACTGTTTCATTAGAAACACCGACGCGGCTCACACTAGTTTTTAGCTAGTTATATCTTTCCATGCATTTTAATCTTTGATTTGAGAAATGCATTCCTTACTCCTTCTCAATCAACTACTAAATTTTGACTCGTACATCGCGAATCCAAAGTGTTTGATCTGGAAGGCAAGATGTACAGTTTAACAAATTCCATGGGGCTTTCTTAAAAATTATGCTAATGAATACCCTCTTCAAGCTTAGAAGCTTCCAACTAACTGAAACCATAAAAAGAGATCCTGATTAATTTTTATCAATTTTTTATTTTTGTATTCTTTTTTGCCTAAATAAACCTCAAAAATTACGGAAATTTTCGCTATATTGATTAATGTAATGCACAGAAACAATAAGGCACTAGTTGCGTCGCCCGTGATCTCTCGGAACGTGGCTGCTTGGGAGTTATGTCAGAAACTGAACAGTGGAGCTAACACTTTTACCTGTCCAAAATTGCATAAATGCTTTTTGTCGTGTCGCGTCCAGGCCTGTCATGTCATGTCATATCGTGTCGTGTAGTGTCCTTTCCTATCGTTTTCATTCCGTGTCGTTGCATTACGATGCCGTGCCCAAGCATTCGGCTTGCATGAGCAGTAATTTCTCGCCTTATTGCGTCAATATTTTGTTCTTTACCGACCCGTGACATGTGCTCCGATTCTTAAAACCATATAGCACGATAAATTATAGGTGTGAGCAGCAGTAAGGGGGACTCGCGATCGATGTCGTATATTCACGGGTTTTACCCGCGTTATTCCGAACGCGTCCGAGTCGGGTATTACCCGCGCGATAAGTCCTTACTGCTGCTAGTTGTCGAAACGATGGGAATCGTAAACGGAGGTTAAGATATCCTTTACATATAGATGGACGCCATCACGAGCATTAGAAATAAAACTGTGCGCAAACTGAGAACTCAGGTGTTGGATCGCCTGGATGCTGACTTTGCCTTTACAACGTTTATGGAGGGCGATACGGACGAGACAATGACATATGAAAGAGCAGAAAGGATAATCAATTTGATGCCCGAAGGTAATTACCGTTTGGAGTTAACATTTATAAAGTATTTAGACGGTGAGTGGATGATAGAAAAGGGGCGCAATCCAATACGGGCGTCAGGTAAGCAAAACCTGTTTGTGCTGAATAAAGACACCAGGCCCGGAGCACTTGAAGGAATAGACATACTGTTCTACGAGGTCGCATACCCGGTTACTGTAGTTATTTACGGCGCGTACGAGATTAAGAAACCAGACGTTAAGAAGCTTAAACCAATGCGACATCCCGGCAACTGCGTAGGAAAGTTAGTAAGAGAGTTCTTCGAAGATTCCTCTCGGGGCGGTAAACTTACCCTAAAAAGAAGAGAAGCCATCCAGAGATGGGAAGATGCTACTCGTAGGGCTGGAGCAACTATTGACAACATCAAGAAGTTAGAAACTGCGTTAGAAAGGCGCATACACGTGAAAGACATTACCGACGGCTTTATTTACCCAGGAACGCACAAATACGGAGGCAGAGGTGCTCCTATAGTCATTTATCAGCACAACGCACACGCATGGAGAGAGTTAAGGTTTCCTAAAAAGAAGGAGACAAAGGTCTATAAGAAGTCACCATTGACAGGATTAGTTCATGAGAATTCCATTTGGTTAATGGACGCGGAGGGAAGTCAGTTTATGACCCAAGATGGTACTCTATACCGACCGGAAATGGAACACCTGCGCATACAAAGTGCATGTGAATCCCTTGGTGAGGACTTCTCAGACGAGGTCCTCAGCTCTCGTAGTTTGGACTTCTTGGCTGCCAAGAAGAGAAACGGCTGGAAACCTACCCCAAAAGAGTTCAAAGATATAGCTAAAGCTTGTGTAGAACACGGTCACGGTGGTCTGTGGAACATGGAGTACGACGAAGACGAGTACGTGTCTCTGGATATGAAACACTGTTACCCTGCAAGTTTTAAAGGTCTAGGGGATTGTAAGGAATATTACGACCGTTACGGACATCCAGACTCCCAATTCTTCCGCGTTTCGTTAGACGGTCACTACGACGTCCCAGCAACTGGATTCGTACGATTAACGTCTTGGAAGTTGGCTAAAGACTTACATCCAATAATCTATGCGTGGTATGGGAAGCACCTGCAGGAGAAAGAATGGATACCGGTGCCCCTATTGAAGTTCTTTGAAGAGCGCAAACTTTTAAAATACACAGCGCATGAAGCCATACTTTGTCACAGCGCCTTCACGCAATGGTTACCGGAGCATAACCCCACAGCGCGCGTGGTCATAGGTAAATTCACGCAGGGCGCTAAGGAGGGCGAGAAACACATGCAGCGACGCCTGATAACAGACGAAGGAGAGTTAAGCTTCCTTATTAAGCGCGCCCACGAACAAGGAACAGTGGTGTCTGTGGAGAAATGGGACTACTTCATAGAAGGTCAGAAAGAACAGAAATGGAATGCACTTTGTTACTACCAAGACCACAGGCCGCAATATTACCACCTGCGTGCGAGTATGTTAGCATATGCGCATATTAACCTACTTGCGATGCTCCTACGGTTTGACAAAGAGGACGTTCCGCGCGTAGCCACGGATTCCTTGTACGTAAAGCCTGAAGTGTTAGAGAAGATGAAAGAATTCTACACCGAAGATGAGTTGGCGGAAAGTGGTCAATGGCGCGTTAAAGATGAGGAGATAAAAGCATGGAGAGAACGTGTAGAATATCACGGAGAACATCTTTGCGGTAGCGTGGAACCAACCGGGGAGCCACTGCCTTCAGTTGCTGATCCGATTTCTTACCAACGCTTCTCTTACCTCTATGGTACCGGCGGTAGCGGTAAGACGACGCGCGTCTTGGAACTCTTTCCTAGGATAAAGGTGCTAACGCCAACGCACCGTTTGGAAAGGGAACTCTGCGGTATGGGCTACGACGCGCAGACCTACCACAGCTTCTTTCGTTGGAATGGCCAAAAGTGGGTACCTGAAGCCATCCATGACATACCTCCGGTGATACTTTGGGATGAGATTTGCACCGTACCTTTAGAAATCCTCAAAGAATTCGTAGAGTTCCTTCGCGGGAAATGTCAAGTAATATTCGCCGGAGATCCATGCCAGCCTCCTCCAATAGCCGGAGAGATGCCCCACGAATGGCTGAAAGATTTCGTAGACCATGCGGAGGAAATCAACACAGATTACCGCAGTAAGGATCAAATAAGAAACCTGAAAGCGGAATTGAGGGGCCTCAGTGACGCCGAGCAATGCAAAACACTGCGCAAACGCGTACGAGCGAAGTCCTACGAGGACTTCCTTTACACATGGCATCCAAAGGACCTGGTGCTGAGCAGCAAACGCGCAGCACAGTCTCGCATACAAAAGGATTTGCTAAATATACACCGAGAGCGCTTCCCTACGCATCCCGTACCTGTTTGCTACAAACCCCACGACACCCGCATGCAAAAAAGAGACGTCTGGGTACCTGGTACCGACATCCAACTGCAGAACGCAGTAACGCACGATAAAGCCTGGGTACCCATAGAAAAGGTGGAAAAAATAACCTCCCATCCAGACTGGCGCTTGGGCTATTGCATGACAGTCCACAGCGCGCAAGGGCTTACCATAAAAGAAACCTTATGGATCATAGACCAGCGGCTGTGTTGGAGCAACCTTATCTACACCGCCGTAAGCCGCGTAGAATATGCCAAGCAGTTGAAAAGAGCCTGGGGTCCGCAACTGCGTTACGATAAGACGCCAGAGGACGTAGCCAAAGAAAACATTGCCAAGAAACTCCTTCGCTACAAAAGACACGACGAAGAAAAAAATATGACGTTCGACCTATGCGTGGACGACGTCTATAAGAAAGGGACAAGGTGTGCCAAATGTAACATACCTCTACTATGGAGGTTTGACCCAAATGACGATCAGCAGTTCTCCGTGGATCGTATAAATAACAAGCGCGGGCATTGCAGAGGCAACGTAAGACTGACATGCCTAGAGTGCAATCGGGCGCGTGGAGCAGCACTACTCTGAGTCTTTGGGAACTATGAGCAGCTCTTCCTTGACAAATCCACGACTTGGGCCATCTAGGTAATACAACACAGGTTGCCCTTCCTTGGTGACGGACTTCGAAATCTCATACGTTTCCAGAGACCAGTTAGGATCCGTGGCTTTCTTACTGCCACCTTCGAGTTCCCCCGGCTGATAGAGGTATCTGACCACTATGTTGCGGGGGAGCTTTTTTTCCTTCAGTCCGACCGCCCTTGAACTTCTGACGTAGGACTTGTGTTCCACGTGTTTCTTTTTTATAGCATCCTTGGGTTTCATTCCCGTAGCCCTGGCCGACTCGTTATTTAAAGCCGCGACGACCTGGGGGAGCCGCTGTGTCCATTCCCTGTTGCGTTTGGAGGGATCTTCCAGCTCTTTCCAATACTGGTACCCAAAGAGACGCTCGGCCAAGGTCTTATTGAATCTTTCGACGATGCTCTGACCCCTGTGGTACTCAGCTTCGGCTCTTCTAATTTTAGTGTCGTGGTCTTTCAGGGTCTTAGCAACCACGCCCATGAACTCCGTCCCCGCATCCACTTGCAGCAGCTTAGGCCATTTCAAGACGCGCTTATAAATCCTACCTAGGGCTTCTGCGACTTCCCCAGAATCCTTGCTGGTTATGGGTTCGGCGTCCTTGTATCTGCTTGCGATATCAACTACGGTCAAAGCGTACCTATAGGTCTTTCTTCTCACCTTGTCGTGCGGCAAGAAAAGCAAATCCGCCTGATGAACTTCATTGGGGGCATTTACGGTAAAGCTGGGCCTGGGAATGTACTTGGGCACGGGAAGATAGACCTGCCAGAGGGTTTGTTTTTTTAACCAGTTCTTAGCCGTTTCTTCTGATACCCTGGCCGCGGTCGCGAGTTTCTTGATGGCCGACGCTCTTTCCAATAGCCTTCGGGCCCATAGTAAATCCTTTTGAGTTTGTCCTCTACGCGGCCCATTATATGAATTCCAAAACAAGATTGATCTTACGTCCGTTAAAATCCACCGTCTTTCCGTCCACTTTAATGGTGATGTTTATGCTTTCTACCAAATTAGACAAATCATAGCTTAAAGAAATGGGAGTGTATTCTACCAGGTCAAATGGATTACCCTTAGGTGGAAACTTGGACATTAGATTACTGGGTCCTTCATTAAAGTACGAGCTTACTAGGCTGCAGTAAACTTCGTAGTTAGCGGGAACTTTCCATTTTACGTCAAGTTGACCATTGATCGTGGTACTAGTAAGGCCCAGGAGTTCTACCAATGAACTGTCCTTTAGATTGGCGCTCCCACTATTTTTCTTGAATTTCATTTCATGGGGTAATCCTGTGGTAAGAGTATATCCATGCTTTGCTAGCTCCTTAGCCAGTGTTATGGGGGTGTAATGGGAATCTGGTATTTTTGGTTTGGTGGAAGTCACGACGACAAAGCCGCCAATTAAATTATACCAAGAATTGTACAAAGAGCAACTAACCAACCTAACCTTATGGGCTTTGATGGGGGGATTCAAGTAAGTGGTAAAGTCATTCTTGTCGCTTTCCAAAAAGACGATCATTATATTAGATACGCCAAGGCCACGCCTCCGGCCAGCCCTGCGACTCCTACAAAGACCAATTCGCTATCTTTTTTGTTTTTTAGACGGTTGGTAGTAATCCTTAAACTGAGGCTTTCTTAACCTAAAGTCGGGGTGTGCTTGCGCATAGAGCTTAAAGGCGTAGGCTGTGTTTTCGAAGTTCTTGTCTGCCTGCATTTTGTCTTGGTAGTTCTTGTCCAACCAATCCCTGTAAGCTTGTCTTTTTTCATTCCAAGCCGCCACGTCTTGCTGATACTTTTCCAGCGCTAAGTCGTGTCTCTTTCTTTCGGCAGCCAATTCTCCGCTTTTGTCGCCTCTAACTAATCTATCCAAATATTGACCACCATAATTAGCTCCAGTGAATGCTAAAGCTGCAATAACTCCACCTGCAATTAAACTAGCCATTTATATATTACGCCGTAGGCAGGTACTTTTCCTTCCGTAGGTAATCCTTTAGCATGATAGCCCCGCCTACGGCAGCGGTCATCTTAGCAAAATTAGCGAAGCTCTTGCTTGGGTCTTCAGTAAAGTCTTCTTTGAGCACTTTCTTGCCTACCCAACCAATACCCGCAACGATGGAAGTAATAATAGCTGCTTCTTCAACAGTTTTTAACAACGCGGTCGACATTATATTACAGAGCGAGAAGGTTATTACTCCATTTCAGGGATCTTACTTTTTCTAACAGCCGGTTCCGCAGGCGCGTGCACGGGCGCGTGATATGTTGGTGGTTTTACCTTTGGCTTCGTAGCCCGCCATTGTAAGTAGAGGCTGCCTGCTGCTATAGCAACTCCTATCGCGCCGATGACGTAGCCAGGATTAATAAAGGATTCCTCTTCCTCCACCTTTTCCTCCTTCTTTGCTTTGTTCTTCCTGTTCATCTCTGCGAGCTTCTTCCCCGCGGCAACTCTGCCTGGAGATTTAGCCTTGGTAATCTTCTGCTCCTCTTGGGGCTGCTCTACCTTCGACTCTGGTTCACTCATTTATATCTAAGGACTTGAAGGACTTGACAAGTAACTTGATGACGACTTGGCAATGACTTAACGGCGACTTGACTAAGTACTTGAGGTGACTTAACGGCGACTTGACTAAGTACTTGAGAATGACTTAAGTAAGTACTTGAGGACGACTTGACTAAGTACTTGAGGTGACTTGATCAGGTACCTCAGTAAGTGCCGCCTGGAAGACCTTTTCGACTTCTCTGTCCTTCTTGAAGTCCTTCCAAGAGGCACCAAAGGTGCCCGCAAGTTCCTTCAAGTCGACATGCTGAGCTACGTGCAAAGCCGCAGAGGCGACTGCCATTAACTTACCGCACTTCAAAGACAACCAGCCGCATGTTATCTTAAGTTCCTGGGCGATAACGTAGTCCTCGCTTATGTCCTTCTGTAGTTGCTCCACGTCGTCTATGGGCAGCGCAAGTCCAAGCAATTTAGTCGCAAGTCGGATAGCGGAGTCTGCGACGGCGTCGGTGGTCTTACTTGCAAGGGCGGCCTCGTACCTCTTATGGAACTTTTTGACTTCCTCTTCTGACAACTTATTAACCTGCTCATGGTTGAGGTCCTTACCTATCATTTCCTTGCACTTCCCAGAAGACACAAGGATGTTAAGTTGTTCCTTAAGGTTACTTTCGTCTAACTGTGTGGGGACTTCTATCAACTGCTCAATATCCATATACATTAGGAATCATAGATTCCAACCGTGTAGGGAAACCTCAAAGAGAAGATCATCTTGGAATGTTGGTGCGTCTTTAAATGCCGCATGTATTCGTGTAACTGTTCCTTGCTTATCTCGCCGCCGTAGTCGCTTAAGATGGTTTCCAGGTCACTCCGGCTCGGAGTATAAAATACGACAAGTGAACCTATGTTTTCCCTGAAGGGCTTAGAGACGCTGGTAAGTTGCTGGGAGAGCAACCAAACGCTGATATTGTCATGTCTGCCGCTGAAAGCGAGCTTCACTAATTCGGAGGTGCGTCTTTTTACGTCGTCACCGCAGGCGATGTCATCCAGTATGAGGAGTGTCTGTGTATCTTTAGGGAATTGCTTGTGCCAGAACTTCAAATGGCTGGATAACTCATTGGGGTCTAAGATATCTACAAAGAAGTCGTCATCTTTCACTCCTATGCCCGTCCAGGTGCGGTTATTCACGTAGGTGGGGCATAATAGCACTATGTAGTCGAAACGGTATCTAAAGGGTCCTAATAGCTGCTCCACGATGAATTGGGTCTTTCCGCAGCCGGTGGGTCCTACGATCAGAGCGTTACAAGGAATATGGTTCGGATCCATTATATATACGATGGACCCAGTGGAAGCAGTGCAAAGAATTGCCACCGACGCAAAAGATAAAAGAGACACCATAGAAATGCAAAGGGAGGAGATAGACCGGTTAAAAGAGCGCGTGCAGGAATTGTATGACGAAATGTGCGGTCTGAAGCGCGCGGAAAGGTTTAGCGCCTTGTTGACAATGGCGGGCTGGGCGAAGGAAAGCGTGCAGGACTTTATGCGGTATCCCATATAAGGCTTAAATAACACTTAGTTATAATGAAGTGCAAGCAATGTGAAAGGGAGTTCAGCAGCAAGCAGCGGTTGCAATATCACGTCGAAAGACGGGTATGCAGTAAGGAAGTAAACAACGTTACCGTTTGCGAGGACTGTGATAAGCAGTTTAGCAGCGCGCAGGCTTTGGAGTACCATCGTAATAAAAGGGTTTGTTTAAAGAATGTATGCGTGCGCTGCGACGAGGACGTTACCGACGCCTGGCACCAACATAGATGCTACGGTAATTACGATCTGCTGGGCGTAGCATGTGAGGAGCACGGTGACGTTGCCGCCCGATGTTGTCCGCAGGAAACCACGAAAGAGTTAACGCAAAGGAAGAAAGAAATAGACGAAACGTTCGCGGAGTTTGACCGCGTCGAAGGCGTAAGGTGGGAAGATAGGGAATATTGGGAGGCCAACTGTGAGCGCTGCGGCTGTCAAAGGAGCGGTCAACATATTTGGCAGTGTTTGTATGAGGGTCAAGGCGGCTTTAAAGAGTACTTAGATCGCTTTGATGCTTGGCATGCCAGTAACGAGATGGCAAGGAAAGCCCGTAGAAGTTAGAAAGGACCTAAAATAGTAAGATAGGGTTTGTGCAAAGAGTCTCAAATCCCATTCTTATTTTTCTTGTTGTTTGTTAAGTATCATCAACATTTAACAAAACAACAAGAATAATAGGAACCCCTTTTAAAGGAGGTTGCAGGATAATGAATAAGAACCCTTTTAAAAGAAGAGCGGATCGTCACTACCTTTTTTCGTTAAGGGATGTAGTAAAGTATGACTTGTGCAAAGAGTCTCAAAATACGACTTTATTTTTCTTGTTGTTTGTTAAGTATCATCAACATTTAACAAATCAAGAAGAATAATAGGAACCCCTTTTAAAGGAGGTTGCGCACTAAGAACAAATAAGGCATAGACCTCTTTTCGTGTCCCAAAAGACGTCGATTCATATTCCTAGGTAGTAAAGTATGACTTGTGCAAAGAGTCTCAAATCCCATTCTTATTTTTCTTGTTGTTTGTTAAGTATCATCAACATTTAACAAAACAACAATAAAAATAAGGACCCCTTTTAAAGGTATATGCTAGCCTACGCAGCCGCATTCTTTGGAGGATTCCTAATCACCCTTTCAATATATGGACTGTATTACGTGCGAACTACCAGCCGATTGCATAATCCCTGAAACCCCCGCAATTCGTGAGGAGAAAAAAATACACCTGCCTTCATTGTGGCAAGGTATTCCCCGAAGGATCCTTTGTGGGGCATTGGTGCTCCGCGGATCCTAAAGCGCAGCGGACTTTAGCAGACGCGCTAGTAAGCTGAGGAACGAAGCTTAGCTATGCAGAGGACTCTCGGGCTCATACTTGACTACGTCAAATACCCACCTGCCATCCTTTTTACCATGACTCATGACATGGGTAACGTCCTGCCCTTCAATGGCGTACCTTATCCTATCGGGCGCCCAAAGGGTGTATGTTCTTTTTTTATTCTTTAAGACCAAGCGCAGGCGGTCCAAGTCTTCAAAGACTACGTAATTCTTTATCTCGTAAATCTCCCCCCCCCCCCCCCCCCACCAAATCGCGCCAGTGCGTTTGTATGAACTTTAACTCGTTAAATTTATCCTTGTTCATATATTCTATGAAATATCTTTAAGTGTGTTGCCAAAGTCTCCGAGGTTTTAAAGACCTTACAACACCACCTGCAGGGAATTCGTAGGTGTTCAGCATACGCAGTGATCTCCCTGCAGATTTCGTCGTAGTCGCTGCTTATGAGCACCTTATAGCCGTTTTCTTTGTACCTCTGTAAGAGTAGTTGCTGATCCTCAGATAACCTGCCATTGCCTTTCGGGGTCTTCAGCTCTATGCAGAATCCACGGTAATGTGTGTGCGCATTCAAGATCATTAAGTCGGGTTGACCGCGTTGATATCCTTTCTGCCAGCACTTTATACGTTTGCCGTCCGAATCCTGCAGTTCACCTAGACCAGGGGCTATGAGCATTTGGGGGTAGAATCTGCGGATGTAATCGACCACTTTCTTATGCAGGTCAAACTCATTTTCTATTTTGAATACTAACTTGTTTGGACCGTCAAAGCGTCGCTCTATTTCATACTTACCTGTCTTCCTTAGCGTAGGAAGAACTTCCTCCAAAACCCAATCCTGGAATGTCTCTGCCGTTGGCATCTTAGAGCTAAATATTAATTGATACAACCCGGATTCGGTTACGTACAGGAAATCTGGGTGTAAGTTGGAAGGGAGGCGATTCACCTCCCTTCTAAGTTCACTAAGCCTTTTCTTATACTTTTCGCGAACGTGCACCTTAATTGCATCCTTAGGGTCTGCGTAACCCAGCGCTAGCGCCACTTCCTTTGCTTTGAAGTATAGTTTATCGCCTTGCACTATGCATTGCAGTTTGGTTTCGTTGTTTTCAAATACGCGAAGCATTGTATATATAGCATATTTTTTATGGCCATCAATAGGCAACGCTCTTTAGCTGATTCATTTCCACGCTCAGTTGCGCGTCTGAGACGACGAAGATGTAGCAGTTTATCTTGTCAGCATCCTGCGCGGAGGCGTTCTTGGTGCGCTTGATCTCCAATGTTATGCCATCCTGCGTATTTACTAGACGTAAACCCTGACCATGTAGGTCTTCGTCGTTGATGGTGCGCATATCAATCCACAGCGCGTACTTATCCTTAAAGAATTCCTCAGGGCTAATTTGGTCGCCAAACTTGCGCTTTGCCTCCCTGTAGACGTCTTCAGGTTTAATTCCCTGGGAGTAGACCTTGTTTGGAACGCCGTTAATAGACGGGGTACGCCCACATACAGCGTCTCACCTGGCTTTGCGCTAGAAGGCGTGAATGTGACCCGATGAAAGGTGCGTTCCGCTTTCAGCCCGCCAACCTGCTTAGGCAATGCGTTGGGATTTAACTTTGAGCTTATCATATATAATGGAAGTAGAAGGAACGGATTTTGACCCCCTTACCGAAGAAGGCCAAGTTGATATTAACGATGAAGAATACGAGTCTTTGCTTCCCGATGACAACGTAGACAAACAAGGCCTCTTCGACAAGCTAACACGCAAATATGGCGTCAGGGCCCGCAATGCTATGCGTTCCTTAAGAGATAAATTCAAGTCTAAGAACCCCCACACGCCCATTCCAGAGTACTTACAAATGGAAACCCTTGGCGTGCGGTCGGACTTAACAGCGGACCTCCTCAAGGACCTAAGAGAGCGATACCCAAACATAAACCTGGCTCCTTTGGACTTCCAAATAGGAGACAAAGGGCAGGCTCAAGTTAGAGAATCGGGTAGGGAAAAATGGCACAACCTGTATCAAAGGAGAAATACCAGCCTGCTTAACAACCAGCTTCCAAAAGGAGTCACAAATGCGCTTGGAACGCCCAACTTGACGATACTAAGCACTTTGACAGAAAAGGAAACAGAAGCTGCTCAAAGGGCCTTCCGTAGAGGTATTTCGAGGCCTGCCACTAAAGATGCCCTCAGATCCGCAATCAGACTGCAAGAGGAGCGCCAGGAAAAACTCAACCAATTAGAGACCGTCGAAGAGGAAAAAAAGCAAACAACTTAAAGAACTTCCAAAAGATAGCGACGCGACTGGAGGCTTAATGAGATACTTAGAGAAAATAAGGACTGAAAGGGAAGCACTTAAGAATGAAATACAGGAAAATAATATAACCATCGATGACCTTACGCGACAACTTGATGACGTAACCAAGAAAGAAGGCGGTCTCGTCAGTCGCTTCGAAGCCGTCCAGGAGGAAAACCAAGCATTGCAGGAGCGTATAGAAGAATTGGAAGACGAATTCATTAAACAAAATGAACTAACTACTAAAAGCCATGCCAACGAAATCGTAGACTTTAGGAATAGACTTTCTAAGGCGTTGGACGAAAAAAGCGACGCAAGGAATAAGTTAAGGGCTGCTTTGAATGAAGCGGCGGGAAAAGACACGGAACTACAGCGCTTAGGACAAGAATTAATGGAGTCTGTTGACAGAGAAAGGCAAGTAATGCTAGACAAGGCAGTGGCGGAGGAACAAATACGGCAACTTCAACAGGCCGTCGAAGACTTGGAGTACGAAATAGATCGACAGCGAGCAATAATCGAAGATCAAACTCACCCTGAAGAAGAAAGGGAAGCAGCCCAAAAGGAAGTAGAAACCCTTCAGGAGAGAGTTGCGGAATTACGGGCGCAAATAGAAGGTAAGGAAAAGGAGCTGGGGCTTACCACCAAGAAAAAGATAAAAAGGGCCCTTTTGAAGTATGGCGTTCCACTGGCATTTGCGGTTGCTATTAGTACCGTAGTAGGAGTAATCCTATCCGCGCTTAAGGCTACAGGCGCGGGCGTAAAGAAATTAGGCAATGGGCTAACGGACTTGGGAAAAAAGATGGCAGCCGGTCTTCCTGGGCTGCTGGGTTCGGTTGTTTCCTTGGCACTTAGGGCCGGCGGCGAACTGTTAAAGTTCGTGGGGAATAACATCTGGATATTAGTCGTCGCTATTGGAGTGGTACTCCTGAAGAAGATTCGGGGATGATCTTATCTGGGTACGTTACTGGTGGCTTATCGTCGTCAGGCGCCCGAGGCGTCCTCGACTGGGGATAAGTAAAGATAGTATTCGCACCGCCTTGATAATGCGGAACTAGCGGTATGGCGGTCATAGTGCTAATGGTCTTATGATTATAAACGACATTCGGGTCCCAAAAGACCCTGTTTATCAAAACATATTGGTCGGTAACCGACGTAGAAATGTCGTAACTAATCTGAAGCTTCGCATACTCGCAACTCGCTATCACGTGGAAGCTTATCGGCGCCGTCGTTTCGGCGGTTTTTACTAATTCCACCGAAAAGTGCGTTAAACGACTGCGGCCGCTACTTACCCCGTAGGGCTGCAGTGGCCGATCGTTCTCGTCGAGGATTCTAAACCCAACATTAGGGGTATGTCTCGTCGATATGCTAATAGTGCATATGATTAACCCTAAACCTCCAACCTTTACCCACAGCCCGGTGTCAACCCATTTATTATCGTCTGTGTAGCTCTTATCCTCCAAAAAATGTAGAAACCAATCTTCCTTTGCGTGTGGGTTCATATATTTAAAGACTAATCACCGTAAGAATGCTAATGGTCTTATGATTATAAATAGTATCCCTTTGATTTTCTATGCTATTTATGCAAACGCTCCCGGTGTCATCTACGCGTATTTGCAGCTTTACCTTCCCATGGCAATCAGCAACCATGTGAAAAGTCCAAACCGATAAATTTTCGGCGCTGGCTGGGTTGGGCTCTACGGAGAAATGCGCAGGCTCCCTGTTGTTTGTCTTATTTCTCATAGGCTGCAGTACGCCATTCTCATCCAGGAACCTAAAGCCGACGTTGGCGTGACTACTCGTGCCAATGCAAATACTACAAAGGATCAATTTCTTTCCTGAGTAATTCAAATTCACGGACATGCCCGTGACATCAACCCAAGAGCTCTGGTTGTATTTTTTCTCGCCTGTGTAAGTCGTATAGACACAATCTACTCCAGCTACGTAGGGGTTGTTCATCGCCATATATAATAACTCAAACCAATGCTTGCAGCTGCTAAGCCGGCTTTTAGTAAGTTGTGGTCATATTCCTCCTCCTTTTTAGGCGCTCGGTATGGCTTTGGTGGGTCTGCGGGCTTTGGCTTAGGTTTTGACTTAGGCGGCAATAAACTTAAGTGTATCTTTTTAGGCTTATCGACAAAGTTGGGAATGCCCTTCGTGGTCTTATGGTTTACGTCGTTTATTCCAGGCTTCATATCAATCGTAGCACTCTTAAGTTGGTTGTTGTATCCTACTACGGAAGCAGTATTTATGGATAAATTACTAGGCATTAACAAGCAATATGGCGCTATTGCATAATCCAGCTTTTGCCTAGCATTTTCTATTGCTAACTTGTAGCGATTTGCACTCTTGTCAATATCACCCTCCAAAATCGAAGTTTCAAATAAAATCAAGGATTCTTCTCGCGAATTCTGTGCGGTGCCACTATCCCCAACTATATTTTTTAGGGTGTTCACTTAAGCTCCAAGGATGGTATACACGTAAGCTTCTATGCTACTGTCCAAGCGTCCACGACCAACCTTGGTTAACCCCTTACCTACTTTGGGTATGAAATTAAGGTATTGCTTGTTATGCTCATCGTTAACCATTTTAATAATCAGCGGATTAGCTCCACCATATTTACCACCCTCATCTTCGAATAAAGGCCCATCCCTCACTACTTTCGTTTCCCCCTTTGGACCTGTTAACATCTACGCCCAATTCTCGAGCTGATAATGGGTTTCGTTGTGCGAAGCCATGGTCCATTTTAAATTTAACGCATGGACTTCCTTATCACTTAGCACATGCCCACCAATACCCCAATAAGCCCAAATGTGCCCCAAACCATTGTTAGCACCAGCAGTACATCGAAAATCCCTCCCTACTACACCAAAATCCACACAAATTTTATTATAAGCTGGAACATTATACCTATTATCTCTCGGATCAAACGCAGCATCTCCCGGCAGCGCAGTAACACCCATTTCATAAAGTATTCTTCGGACGGTAAAGTGAAAGTGAAACATAAATATCGGATCTTTCATCATATTAGCGCTTACCCCACAGCCACTGGTAGCACACCAAACCGCAAAGTTCAACTGCTGCGGCCAATAACGCATGTTGGGGCCGGTCGTCCATTCGTGGGCTTCTTTCGCCGTCTTATGAACAATGGGGACTTCTTTAAAGATATCTCGCACCTTTAGCTCAAATGAATAGTCTTTAGAAACTCGCGCGTTCAACGTTAAGTCCATGTTTAAACGCTCGTCAAATGAAACCGCTGGCACTGGATAAGTGCTCGTGGTGGGTAAAAGCTCCTTCGACCAACCGGGCTTAGCCGTTGAATGCTTTACAGGTTGCTTAGGTACGTGTGTAATAGTTAATTGCTGCACCTGATTACCTACTTGCTCCAGCTTCGAATGTTCCAAGTCTGCATTGCTGTACATTCTGGAGCCTTTAAAGTAAATCCCATCAGGTCTCCTTTCAAACTTACTGGCGTCTGCATGTGGAAATAACTTCCTAAATGCTCTCCAGTTGGCATAATCACGGTTGTCGTGATGTGGCTGCTCCTCAATATCATTTCCAAAAGCGTCGTACATTAGTATATAATGGATGTTATACCATCAGCACCTCCACTTTATCCTGAACTTCCTAAGGATGCTGAAAACTTCAGGCTCAATAAAGCAAATTTAATCCTGGCTTACTTGGAAGGGCAGACAAAACACTACGAAAAAGTTAGGAAGAAATACGTCAGAGCCCGGAGTACGCTACATAAGATTGCGATAACTTCCGGGTCCATATCTGTTGTGTTAACAGGCACCGGCGTTGCTACCTCACTCACCGGACCTGGAATAGTCGTTGGCGTTCCCCTGGCCAGCGTTGGAGCCGTCTGCGGCATTGTTTCCGCTGTTACGACAGGCATTATGAAACAGTTGTCAAGCAAAATATCAAAACACGACACGACAATAGCTCTGTCAAGGGCTAAAGTAAATACGATCACCGATCTTGTCTCAAAGGCTTTGCGTGACAGAAAGATAGACGACGTAGAATTCTCGCTTATCTTAGCCGAAGAGGAAAAGTACGAGAAATTAAAGTCGGACATAAGGAATAAAAAAACAGTCGTAAAAGATCTTTCCGAGGAATCTCGCAAAAAGATCTACCAGGAGGCAAAAGAAGAGCTTCAAAGAAAGCTTGCTCAGTAAACATCTGCTTTGAAAAGAGCGTGACGGGATTTCGTTTACATATCGAACGACAGTCTGGAAATTACGCGTAATCTTATGCCATAAGATTTATGCTAATTACTCATCTTATGCCATAAGATTCACTATCTTCTTGGAATCCATCCCAAGAGGGGGTGGTTGGGGTCGATTTCGTGAAATACTTCGTAGATTACGTCAGGGTAATAAGGAATATCCTTATCCAGCCGACAAAACATCCACTCGGCTTTTGTCATATCAGAAACCTCAGGAATAGACTTACCGGTAATTTCAGACAAAAGATAGGGAATAGCTTTGTAATATTTCCCTAGTTTTAATTTTTTCAATGTCTTCCTTAAGCTTTGCGGGGTTGGCTCTTCTAAGTGGTCTATGATTTTCTTCTTTACTTCATCGTCTAAATATACCGGATGTAAACCTTGGATATGACTCATCCAGTCCCTAAAGTATTTTATTCTCTCATAAGGTGTTTTCGTACGACCTCCATTGGCGTAATACTGCTCTCTGGTAGCATTTGGTACGGCATTACGAATATTCTTACCACACTCGTAACACTGTGCTGACGTGTCGTCTTCTATTTGCATTTTTTTACCACAACACCAGAAACCCCGAGGCTTGGGTATGTTAACTTTGAATCTTAGGCAAATCACACAGAAGTCATTGGTGAACTTTTTACATTCATGCATCGTATATCCAACAACTATTTTAACCTCCGTTTACGATTCCCATCGTTTCGACAACTAGCAGCAGTAAGGGCTTATCGCGCGGGTAATACCCGACTCGGACGCGTTCGGAATAACGCGGGTAAAACCTGTGAATATACGACATCGATCGCGAGTCCCCCTTACTACTGCTGTGTGAGAAAAGACAAGTGCAAGTCTGTATCAATTTGTATCTATTTACGCTCCTTACATATCCCTTCATACCACAGATAAACTTATTGTATTGCGTCAAAGTACACAAATCCCTTCCGTTCTACGATGGCATTTGGTGTCATTTTGGCAGATCCTGAATTCAGTTCGCATATTTTTGGACTTATCTCTTTTCCATACTCAAAGTTGAATGACATGCACTGTGAAGTTCGCTGACAACGAAGAGCACACTCGATAGAAGATCTTGCTTTGGTTGTCATGAGAACGCTGCCCTTCAAAGAACGGTCTACGTAGGTAATTTCGCTCCTGAATAAATCCGCATTTGGTCCTGTAAGTGTTAAAAATATAGTATATATAAATCATAAGTTAAATGTATTTATCTGTGAGAATTTAATTTAATTCCCAGCTTGTTTTATGATAGGCATGTCGGGGAAGTGAAGAAAATAATAATTAAAAATTCAAGTTAAAAATCAAAATCCGTATCAAGAGAAAAGCCCAAAGACCGTTCAACATCGAGCTATTCATTTGTTTGCCATTAATGGTAGAGAAACACCTACCAGTGACTGGGAAAATGTCCACGTTCCCACCAACATTCTTAACATTAATCTGAATTGGTATGTGAGCCCCTGATTGATTTGATTTGATTTGAACATTTGGTTGACTAGGAAACCTTAAGTTTTCTTATTCATAAGTATTTGAAATTAATGATCGCAATGTTTTCAATCGGCATTAATCATATAGCCCACAACACATGATATAAAAAGTGTCTAATGGACCTCCTCGGCTCTGGAGCGCTCGAGAGTAATGTTGTCCCATTTCATACCAACCTTGAGAATAATATTTTTTTGTTCGAGCTGTTTCCATATTCATGTGTCCTCTCATGTGCAACCGAGCGCAAGCCTTAAACACAGAAATGATACTCTAGGGAATGACACGTGGTCTGAATGGGACAGCATTACGTCAGAGCCTAGGAGGTCTATTGCGCGAGATCGATGTTATTATCCCCTTGCAGTATTTGTGCTACTCTAATATACATTTTTAGCTTGGGCGTAATGTTATGCCCATTTCAGACCACGTGTAATTCCCTTAAGTTTCATTTTTGTTTATTTGGATGCAAATGAAACAAAGAATCGTATTCCAAAAAGAATGACACTTAGTCTGACATGGGTAAATAAAAAAATTTAAAAAAAGCCCAAACTATAGAGGACTATTGGCATAAAAATGAGGTATTTAAATACATTGGTTAAAATTTGTTACTAAATAATATAATCAGTAGTAAACCATAGTTAGCTTTCTCTTCAATCTCTGATGATGTATTAATACGATATAAATCCTAAGGAAAACCCGTGCTAAGGCGGGACAAGTCTTTGTGTGACCAAATATAAAAGAATTCGCCCAAAATTCTGAAAAAACAAGGTAGTGTAATTTGATGGGTTATAGAAATGAAATCTAAGGTCGGGAGAGCCGTCAATAGAAAATATATTCCGTTTCCATGGCAACCCTCTATTTTGTGTTGCGTTTCGGAGAACACGCTCGACCAGTCAGAGACAGAGAGAGAGAGAGAGCCGGGCACATTTTATTACAAATTTTAAAAAAAATTAGAATTTCATGTTACCAACCTTCCTTGCATGGAGTCTCTGGTTTCCTTATTTGGAACCTACAGTAGACTGTAGAAATATCAATACTTTTGTTTGCTGTCCATATCCAAGCAGCTCCGTCTGCTATGTCAAAAACTGGTCCTCTTGGCATAGACAAGCTACCATTGTGGTGCGAATTGATGGAATGCATAGTAGCATGGTCCCAGGAACTATCATCAAAACCTGCCACATTCCATCCCTGTTCGGCAACAGCTGAACAGCGCCACGACGAGTTGGTAATTAGACCATTGCTGAATGATCCAAGAATGCCGCCATTTTTAGTAGCACCAATACGACAGCGTAGTCCTATGACGTTTGAATTTGGTGGTATGACGTATTTGGTGACTGTTCCATAGCCTTGGCTTTCCAGACCAATTTGCTGTCCATCCACGAAGACCCTTAATGTATTGTCACATGTGATATTTGCTGTGATGTTCTTCAGAGATGAACCTGCAAAAGAAGCATGCAAATCAGTGATCGTGAATGATATATTTAAATCTAAGCTTAGCTCTACAAAGGTTGCTGATAACCAATCATTGAGGAGAATAAGGCTATTGAGCTCGAACATAACTAGTGGGACTGTATTTGCCATAGTTTCTTTTCTTCAAGGCCAGTACCTAAATGAGACCAAGAGGCAACGGAGCTAGACAGTCTAGGGTATATACTACTGGTTATTTTGCACAGTCGTGCGAGAATGAAGTATGACCAGCGCGTTATCTTTTCTTTTTTGACAAGGATTGAGGATAGGGGTAGATCAAAAAAACGAAGAAGCCCAAAAGTACGTTGCGCTGTAATCTGCTTGAAGATATGTATCATATTTTCTTTCTTTTCTCTAGTTACTAAAATTAGCTTTTATCTGGAGAAAAATTTGACATCTCGTAACCATTAAAGGTTCGACCAAAGCACGTATTTTTGCACAAAGACCGGTGGTACTTTACGCAAACGCATTAGACCAACAGATAACTGACTGATCAAACCAAACAATCACAACAAAGTGGACGCTAAACGTAAACCTAAGTAAATAAATGTTAATTAATATGAGCGCGCCTACCGGAAAAACAAAAGCGAAAAAAAGAAATTTTCTTTGAAGTCTCAGAATATGACTTACGAAAGATTAAGTTTTGATAAAGAAAAAATAATAAAGACTAGTTTTTATTTCCAAGAGATTCTTTTTTAACAAAGAAAAAATAACAATGAGTTTGCAAAAGATGAATTTTCAGAATCCCTCTGGAAAACTAGGTAGCTTAAGCAGGGTGGCCTTTGAAATCTTTAACTTCCAAGAGATTATATTTCAACAAAGAAAATATAACAATGAGTTTGCAAAAGGTGTATTTTCAGAATCCCTGGAAAAACTAGGTAGCTTAAGCAGGGTGGCCTTTGAAATCTTTAACTTAAAGAAAATATAATGACTTCAAAAGGTGAATTTTCAGAATCACTCGAGAAAAGAAGGTCTAAGCAACATGACCTTGGGTGGACTGATAAAGGCGGGAATGAGAAGGTCTTACGAAGTTTATTCCAACTGGAAAAACTCTTCCTTAATGAGGAGGAATCCTTGAAAGACAATTGGATGACGGAAGATCATTTTCTAGAAATTAATATCTTAAGGAATCTAGTTGGAGAAATCAAAACAATAATAAGAGGATGCTGTAAAAATGAACCTCAGTAAATGCACCTAATTAATGAGAGAAGTAGCGTGGCAGTGTTGACGGAAATAATTGATATTTATTCCTTGATAAATTGGTAGCAATATATATCATTCATTAGAAGGAGAGGACATCACAAAAAAGAATAAATATTGTGACTCTACTTATTGTTCTTTTTGTCTTCTTCAGCAACAAAACTTTGGATAATTAGATCTAACTGGTGTCCCTCCATAGATCATAGGTTAAAATATATAGGGTTGTGCTCATGCATTGAATGATTTATGACTATTTTTTAAATTCTTTATGTATATCTGATTAATATTATTCTATATATAATGCGCGCGCTGCTCATGCCGGTTTGAATATCTATCAATGCGCTTTTATATCACATACATCTCCTAAAAGATTCACACTAACAGAAACTAGCTGGGTGTCATGAAAAAGCCTAGTCCATTTATTCTGCTAGCTTCCATATTGCTATATAATTATCTCTTTTTCAATCGTTTTGTACAAAACCTCAATTTTCTTGTTGCTTTTGACAATGACGACAATTTATTATTTTGCACCTTAACAATTCATACAGTACGATAATATGCAATAATATTTTTTCTTTTACTAAGGTGCGAGCTAACTGAAATTAACCTGTACGAGCCGTACTAAGCCAGACACTGTTGCTTTTTATCATCTTTCCATTTGCTTTTCCTAGCTTGAGTTTTCCTGTCTTCATTTGACTTAACGACCCTTAACAGTGTTTGTACTGTTACATCGGTATGACAAACTTAATGACAAGAAACCTAGCTAAGAGAAGTACAGATGGAAACAGCTAAATTACTTTTGTTAGAGACGTAGGCTTGGCAGAATAGGATATAATAGAAGTGTGTGGATTTAGGAACTCATGGTTTAAAAAAAGAGTACAATAAATGCATACATACAATTAATAAAAACAAAAGATCATTTCTTGCGTACTTGTAAAAGTTAGTTATGCTTTTTATCACTACATAAAATAATTTTTGAGATTTGTTTCGACTGAAAACTCATTTCATTTAAAAAAATAAGATTTCATTTGATTCCTTTTGTATTCGATATTCATTACAACTAGTATTTCTCTCCTCAACATCTAAGAAGTTCGTTTATGACTTCGTATTCCAACTACTTGCATATTATGGGGTATTATGAGAGACTTATGGGCTGGGGTTTTTCTACCTACAATTCGCGTCGATCGAAGACGTCATTTTTTTTCAGTCATCCCTCCAATTCGACGCAGCTTCTATTACAAGAACGAAAAATTGTTCCAAAAGACTTACTTGGCTTCGCACAATAGTTAGCTTTCGAGACAAGACTCTGCATAAGTACACCACAGACCAAAAATCCCAAATTCCACAGCATTCTCAAGTTCAAATATTTAAACCTTGCTTCAAGTTATGACATAAGCTCTGATGGGAAAGCAAACTCAATGACTTGCCAGGGCGCCTCGTATCTTCGCTATAAATATCCCTCAATATAATGTATTCATGATAAATAGCTTTGCTTGCTCAGTAAGGGGTTCTTTACAGACAGTCTATTGAGAGTAGGACGTTAGATCAGTGTTTGAGATAGCGTCTCTTAAATCAAATCTTAAATCCTTATCTGTTCACTTCGGTTCTTTCCATTATCAATCATAACGAATCTTTTAGTCGAAACTTAATTGACATCTTATATTTTAGTGCACTCGACTTTTAATTTTCTTTCAAAAATAAAATGAAATAAAAATAATGAACCAAAAAATAAGAGAAAAGTCTTCATCAACGTTTTTTTAAAAGTTTTTTTAAAAAAAAGTTCTGTTATTGGCCCAATTTCTTTTCAGTTTAAACTAGACTCATATATGAAATTTTAAGAGTTGATAATTGATAAATATTTAAACTTGTAAGTAAATAAACTATTATTGCAAATAGCCGTGTTGTTTCCTTAGTATAAGACTGATTAGTATTTTGCAATCAAATCCTAAATCATTATTAGTGTTTCTTAAATTTGCATTTCTCTCTCTCGTTCGTGATTTCTGCGAACTCGTTTTTTTTGTTTTTTGTTTTTTTTGTTTTTTGTTTTTTGTTTCATGACACATGTGTAAGAAACATAAAGGTTCTTTTTTTTTATTCAAGTTTTATCATAGTTTTATAACAGAGCAACGTATAGTATCGTAATAGATCCCTTGAACTAATTCCCAATCTGGATGACAAAACAAAAATAATTCTCTCCTCTTGAGGATTGAATTCTTTTTTGATGTATATATTTCTCATTATTTCGGACCCCCGGATAGGGATTGAGTGCAAGGAGAAAAAAAGGCGGGGGCTGCCGTACAGTAGACACCCTTAGATTACAACTAATTAGAGCGTGCACTAGGTAAAGAATACGGAGGAACGCCACTCATGCAACACAGTCATTCATTTGATGCACTCCATCAAGAAAACAACACGTTGGGAAATTTTTTGATTCATAACCATAGGTCTAAATCTCTTTCCTTCGTAATTATCATTGTAAATGCCAAAACGACGGATGTACACGGATATGAACGTCCAATCATTTTTTTACTGTCACCATACGCGAAATGGTTTGCCTGGACACTTCACAACATTTAAAATTGCATACATTTTCTTCAACGTTTCGCTCATTTTTTCCATTCCTTCCTTTTCGCGCTTTTTCCGTTCTCTTACTTTTCCATCATTCGCTGTGAAGTGCGTCTCTAGTCGCTCGAGATGTCAAGATTTTGATGTCAGAAAATAAGGATTTGATAAGACGGTGTTAATCGGCTTTCCCTCAATCGCAATATCCTCTTGCTTAATACTTCCATTTAAGATTTGATCGACTCCAAGGTAGTTGGAAAACCGATTTCCCTTCTTTTCATTAAATCGAACTAATAGGTTATTTGCAGCCTTGACGTACCATATGGAGGGGATGGCGTCACATTATAAACCATGTTGAGGTGTACTGAATATAATCTGAAAAACTGACTCGAACGATATCATTATCGTAATTGAGAACTTGCTTACAGGACCAATAGAGGTTTTGCACCATCACGTGCTCACGCCCATAATAACGCTTTGGCTGCCTGCGGTTGGATGGCAGAACAACGAAATTCCCTTTCTCTTGGGAATTGAATTCTTTCTTATGTAAAACGACTGCATTGTTCCTGCCATTTAACATGGTTGCCATCACGGGATGGTGCAAAACCTCTATACGCCAAACTCATAGTGCAACATGCGATTTGTTCTTCGTATATAACATTTCTTCATTTTGATTTATAAAATGTAAAGGCTTCAGACCCATCAGCTTTAGCTTCCGAGAGTCTTAATGTCCGGCAAAAATATATAAATAAATAAATAAATAATAATAATAATAATAATAATAATAATAATAATAAAATAGAAAGTTCTTTATTCTCAAGCAATACTTCAATTCCTTGCCTTTCTTGTTGATTTGCATTCAAAAATATCGCTCTAGATCTCGGAAAGGAAGTTTTTAGAAAACGCTCTTAGAGTTTATAAAAAGATAAGATAAGATCATTAACTCCATCGAAATCAGATTTTCTCGGATCTTTTGCTTTCATATATCGACTACCTGAAGGAAGCATATGAAGTCAAGAGGTTAAGAACAGGGACTATTATTATTAGTGCATGTTGGAACTCCGTATTGACGACTTTCAACTGATAAAGATTGAAGCTGTTTATAATGGATATTGAGTGTTCAAATGATGTCTTCAGAAAACAAGCCTTTCTTCCGTTCTCTCTCTCTCTCTCTCTCTCTCTCTCTCTCTCTCTCTCTCTCTCTCTCTCTCTTTCTCTCTTTCTTTCTTTCTTTCTTTCTTTCTTTTCTTTCTTTCTTTTCTTCTCATCAATTAAATTCCTTATAATAGACCCGTTTCTAATTCCAAATTACTGCTGTGTTTCTTGATTACAGACTCATTTGCACAGGGTTAGCCTCGTATCAGTGTCTAAATATTCACAAATACCAACAATAAAGTAAAGAATGCACAATTTCAACAATACAAACACTGAAACTCGACGGACCTTGACTGGAACACCGGAATATTTTGCACAAAATCGAGGCAAACCCTGTGTAAATGAGTGTGCGATCAAGAAACACAGCGGTAATTTGGAATTTGAAAAGGGTCTATTTCTTTCGATCCATTTTATACGACTCTCTATTCCTCGCTGATTGATATAAATAATTGTTACGCGATGGATCGAGCGATTATTGACTAAACTCAATGAGATATAACTGACAATTATAAAGAACTATACACTTTAGAGTTGATGGCCATGATTTGTCACCTTCACTAACCGTATAGAATTAATGCTTTCGATCCTATATCAACATATCTCTGTCTGCTAAATTAAAAAACGATCCCCATGACTATCTTGAACTAAATCTTTATAAGAGGAGAACTGCGATCACACTCATGGGTCTTTATTTTCGTTGTTGGCTTTCTCATAGCAAAATTACAGAAATCATATATATCAGAGTCACAAAAGCTGCTGTTTCTCAAGAAGTGGCTTTGAATATCAGCCAAAAGAGATAAACAGAACCTAGTGTTAATTTATATTCATCTAATAAATAGTTTTATTATATAATTACCAATGAAATATCTATTTTTCTCTATTTCGAAAAATTGATATCTTCACACGTGAAAATAACACCATTGCGATGGCTATTCAAAGATACACGGAAAGAATTGCCTGAAAAAGCCAAAACATACTTCATTGATAATTATATAATAAACAGAACATTACATGGGCGCTTGGAGATACGCTTAGAGATCTTTTCAACACTCGAAGATAAAATTCGTATCTCCGCGCGCCCATGTAATATCCTCTATATCTCACTGTTTTACCATTTCAGACCTCGTACATTACCTTGATGAATTTGTTCATATATAGAGGCTTTGCCCCATAACTTTATCACAGCCATCGCAGGAGGCAGGAACGATTGAATCTGGTCTAATCTGATTTACGTGAGAACAAATTCGGTTTCCCAGGATGGGGGGGCGGGGGGGACTTTTGTTGTGCCTCCTGTGGCATGGCTGCCATCACGTGATATCACGTGATGGTGCAAAGCCTCTATTTTCGAATAATACCACTAATGAATGACAAGTAATCTGAAAGGGATAGTGGTCAGTCCATGCAAATAGAAAATCACTTCGTGATGTAAAATATTTAGACATCATTTCTTTGACTGCTATTTTTGTCATCAACATCATTGACTAGTAAACAAGAACTTAATTTAGTTGCACACCAGTATAAATTGCGAGAGTCTTGGGTTCAGTTAGCACCCCAAAATAGAGGCTTTGCAACCATCACGTGCAGGCAGCCATGACAGGAGGCAGACACAATTGAATCCGATCTAATCTGGTTAACACATAAAGGATTCAGTTTCCCAAGGGAATTAGACTCTATTGTTGTGCCCCCTGTCGTGGCTGCCATCACGTGGTGATACTTCCTCTAGATTTCCAGGTGTGTAAGGTCCCTATGGATGGATTTCAATCATGCCAAAGGGGGTGAAACAACAAAAGAAACAACTGCCGTGTATGGCTCAGGTCAAGCGTCGAACTTGACATGAGCCGAACTCAATAATATCAAAGAAAAATGCCTTGTTATCCATTTTTTTCAATTTGGTTCGACTCATGTGAAGTTCGACGTTTGACCCGAGCCTTAGTCGATATAACAAAATAATTCATTTCACCATTATTTTGTTGAATTTAATCAAGATGGCGCTTACGACGTCATGTGCAAACGAAGAATTCTCGCGACATGAATTGGAATTCGACGCTTTTGGAAAAGTAATGCTTGTAAATAGATATGAATACTGTTTGATTCATAATAATTCAGTGATATAAACAAGCTAGGAAGGGTACGCCCTTTAAGACATATAGAGACATTAGTAAAACAAAAGGTCCATTTCCAAGCTTTCCTTCCTCGTTTCTGGCTACGTTTTTTGAGCCCCTTTCCTTACAATTCAAAATCCAGCCTTAGTAATTTCAAAATACTGGAACCCTTTTCTGGAGGACGTAGAAAATGCGCCTTTTTGATCGTTTATTTCACATAATCTTTCTTTCTTTGTCGTATCATATTCAATATTAAACGACAGGCATCCAGGTGTATTCAAGCATCCCATGCCGCATTCAAGAACATTTCCAACAGTTGTAGTCTTCGTCACCGAGTTCTTCAGAGCCTTGTCTTTCCATTCATTTTTTGTTGTGAAAAAACGGAATCTTCCTAAAAAATGAAAACGTCAAAATACGTTGTTTTTAAATGATCTTAGGAAACAATTGGCTTTGTAAACGCTTTGACCACTTTTTGGAGGGAGGGGGTCCTTTCTTGGTAACATCAGGTAGTGTTGCATGCAGCGATTTCTCTTTAAAGTTTTCGCACAAAAAATGATATGTTTCGACTTCAGATTTGAAGAAAAAAAAAGCACTAATTTATTCGCATCAGTGAATACGGAAGGAGATATTGAGGAAAGGAGATATTGAAGAGAACTTCTAAGTACCTATTAAATTTTGCAATTTGCAGCGATTTAATTTTCTGCCAAGAAAAGTTAGAAAGGAATTTTAATTTGCGCGTTTATCTGTAACATAGTTCGTTGCGATCCAAAACATTTTTATTGGATGCGAAAAAAATGCGCTGGAAATATAATAGTCACACGTACTCTTTACTAAAACATCTATCCTAACGACATCATCATCATCATCATCTATTGCTGTCGTGGGTCAACCACATAGCTGATTCTACATAAAGTAAATAGTTGAATGGTAAAATATTTCTTGATTTGAGTGATGCGTCTTTGAGTGAAGGTTTATATTTCCAATATGCTAATGAGTGAGTCTATTAAGGCTTAATTAAATATGCAAAATTGAACTGGTTTACACAAACAGCATTTAAAAAGCGTCATTATTTTACTCATGTTTTACATGAAAGTTAAATTGATTTAGTTTCCTCATAATGATCAGCATTAAGTATTACCAAGAGAAAATGAACTAAGAGAAGGAATCCCCGTGCCCCATCATGTGCACACTTTGACGCTTCTTTTTTTTAGAATCATTGATGCTATTTTTAACTCGTTACCATGCCCGCGCGTTAATCATGCTTCCTTTTAATGACTCGTTTTAGGACCATAAAGCGCCATAATTCTCTATGTCCACAACAAAAACACAGGCTTTGTTTACTGCAAGACTGGAAGCCGTCTACCCTCAAGAAATCAACCAATCAGGTTCTTCGCTCAAAATAGCATCAAACTGTGCACATGATAGCTACAAGGCTATATAGGTAGGATTCCTTCTCTTAGTTCATATTCTCTTGGTATTACTATATAGATACGACAAAAACACTCAAATACCTTAATGACGGAAAACGTGCTGAATATAATCGAATGCATGCGCAAACGTTTTTTTTTTCTTAAGTGTACACCGAAAGATTGTTAGTATTCTTACTTTCATTGCATCTTGTAACCAGCAATCGTCTGCAGTAAATCTCCATGTCATTGCCAGCATCGTTAGTCCATATAAACTTTGCACCGTGAGCAATATCGTGTTTCTGTCCCCATGGTAATACAATTCCCCCGTGAGTATTTGTAGAGAGTTCTTGGGCCGGGGACCAATCCAGATCGTCAAAGGTCTTCTTGTTCCATCCTGCCTCTAGTTTTGGCGTGCATTTCCAATTGTGATCTGTTATAAGGCCGTTGCCAAGAGACGCAAGAATAGCATTGCTCAAAGAAGAGGAATTTATTCCTAAACACATCAAACGAAACACAGTTTAAAAACAATTCTCTTAATACGTAGCCATAGCAATGTTTGAGTGTGTTTATAAGAGTTGTGCATTTACCTTTACATTTGACTGCAATGACTTCAGAGCCAGTGCTAATGACGTACTTTCCTATAGTCGGGTATTCTTCTCCTCCAATGTACTTACCATCTATGTACACATCCAGATAATTATCACAGGTGATGTTTAACTGGATGTTTTGATTTATACCTAAAAGAAAAGAGAAGATTCAGATCCTTAATAAGCTTCTTTACTTTGGGTGTAATAATATTTTCCATTTCAGACCATGTGTCATTTCCAAGAGCATCATTTCTTTGTTTAACTGTTGCACATGAGTGGACACTTGAATAAAGATTTAGTATAGCTCTCCAACAGAGAATTTCATCCTCAATATAGAGAATAGACCTATCACGGATGCGCTTGACTGACCACGAAACAATGGTTTGAAGTCGAAATTGAACTTGATTCTTTTATTCATCAAGTTCAACCTCGACTTGAAACCATTGTTTCGTGGCCAGTCAAGCGAATTCGGGATAGGTCTATTGGCGAATTGTCCATATTCATGTGTCTCCACATGCGCAACCGTTAAAAAATGAAAAATAAAATGAAATAAAATACTCTAGGAAATTTAAATGACGGACGATTTGAAATGGGAAATGATTATGCCCATGGTAAAGTTAGAGGCCTTGGACTATACAGTCAATTCAAAAAATGTTGTCGTCGACCAACTCAAGCCTACGCGACTGGACCGAAAGGAACTCTGGGTAGTAAACATTGAAGCCGAGTTGACTCCATAATTTTATCTGACTAGTTATGCCTGGTAAAACTGTCCAATACGATCTCGCGACTTATTTTAGTTTTGACCAATCAAAATCGACCCTAATAAACAAATAATCGCATGTTAAGAGCCTCTTGACATGTTATAAACTATTTATCACCCTTTTCTCCTCTGAGCAGATATCTTATCTTATCGTTGTATAAAGTTGGATCTCTAACGATGCATGCACACACTACATACACCATGCTCTCTCACTGTGAAAAGAGTCGGCGCAAGCGCAAACGCAACCAAATGGAAGATTCAGTTGTTCTTGCGATAGCTTGCGCTTGTGCTTATGATTGAGTCAGCTTGCGTCGCATTTGCATTTGAGCCATGCTTTATGAACAGTATGAACTTGTCCAATTGTCTATTCAATATTCTAATAATGCCCTTCCACTTCATGCGTTTTCATATCATTTATGCATTTTGTTATCTCTATCCTATAAGAATATATTATACATCCTATCATATCAGTATATATTTTGATATATCCTTCCTGTAAGAAAACGTCCTAACATGCCATTTATGCATTTTGATTAGATACATCTCCCCATTTTTTTTTCTTTCTTTTTTTTTTTTTTTTTTTTTTTTACAAATTCCTAATAATTTTTTTTTTTTTTTGATCAAGCAAAAAGGCAGTGTTGTTGTTGAAAATAGTACATTAAACTGAATAACAATCCAAAGTCAGTGCGCGCAGTAGTATAACATTTGAAATTTTGATTAAATTTGAGAGCTATAGAAAAAGAACCGGAAGATGGAAAGCTTTTGTTAGATCAATGATGAATCGATAACATGGGGACAGCAGTGGTGCCAGTCGGAAGAAACCTCAAATAGTAGAACTTCACATTAGAGAAATAATACTCAGACTGCAAACGTGTTGATATAAAAGCTGTTTAATTTTGACACAATTGCCAAACAAGACTGATTAAGAATAAAACGCCTCACTAGTGATAGAAAAAGAAACAATATGAAAATTATGGAGATTTAAGGCGTATTTTTTTATAATCATATCTAGCTGATCTGAGAGAAAATGCTAGCCAATCAGAATCAAGAAAATTTGAGAAGCTGACTGTGTCCCTTTGCTTTCTTGAAATTGTCGATTTCAAGGCCGCCAAACGAAAAAAAAACTTTGTTAATAAGAGGTTTATAGAGTACAAACACTAAAAGTGTGCAACACTTTGCACTATTTAGTAGTAAATAGTGCTAATTAAACAATAGAAAACAATAGGATTAGTATAATTTAACAGTATTTAGTGGTATTTAGGTCACACACTTATTAGTGTTTGTACTCTAGCATTAACATAATAATTAATTAGTTTTATATTTTTATTACGATGGTAGATTGTTATTATTGTTATTGTTGTTGTTGTTGTTGTTATTACTATTATTGTTATTATTATTATTATCATTATTATTATTATTATCATTTTCACTGGTCATTTTCACAGGCTTCAGCATAACACTGCATTTTTGCAAATTCTTTAAAATTAGTGAAAAGGAATCGCAATGACCTGCAAGTATTCAGATAAAAATAAGAATATGTGTCTTTGTCGGGAAGGTTTGCAAAAGGTTAAGGGAATTGTAGGGAAACGATGAAAACGTGGACACGTTTGCCGTTTGCGCGGGGAAGGAAAGAAGGGGATCTTAATCTGCCTACACTATTTCAGATCAACTGGATATTAAGTAATTTGTTTTTTTTTCAAACATTCGATGTTCTTGTTTTATAATCGATACTTTGAAACCATCTATTTGCTTTTAATTGTCAATGCCAGGGCACGGCTAACTCGCAGATGGAATAGGAATTTAGCGTTTGAACAATAAAAGCCGGTTAAAGATTCGTCAAGTCAATAACGAGACCTAACAAATCGAATCTACTAACAGACATCAGAGGTGAGAGGCGATGGAGTGCACTACGTCTTGCGCACGACCTCGCTGTAGTGCAGCAAAAGGCAAAACGTAAATAACAGATATTAAGATAGTGAATTTTGTGAACCGATGAAAATCAGTCAGGTATGCGTTTGGGAACCAGACAAGAAACGTCCATATGTTCTATTGGATCCGGCGGAGAGAACTGGCTTTACTTACGATATACCGCGACAATTTCAGATTTGGGTGACGCGTAGTTCTATATGAGATTAATAAACTAGATATACAAAAGTGCCCTTTTATAGTCAGTGCCCGAAAATGTCGATATTTATTTCTATATACTGATCTCAATCAGTTCAGCATTCGTTATACGTTCGCGCATGATCCACATTGTTTTTGAACACCCAGTTACTAAATCAGTATCACTGGTCAACAAATTCGGCGCGTTCATTTATCATGCATAATTTCTTAAGTAAAAGACATTTAAAAATTAATTTTTGAACTAAGTTCTCCTTAGAAAAGAAATTAGTATTCCACTCGTGAATCTAGAAATACTAACACACGTGACTCAGAGAAAACGTAGCCTTATGATTGGTTAATTCAACTTCGGCACGTGCTCACGTCCATAATAGAACTCGGGCTGCCTATGGTTGGATGGCAGAACGATAAAATCCCTTTGCTCTCTTTTTCATTTAAAACGATTGTATTGTTCCTGCCATCTAACATGTCTGCCTCTATAGTAATTGAAAAATGCTGACAGACCATTGCGCATGCTCTAAAGGCTGAATCTAGTATTACGTAGTACGTGAGCTTTTGAGGCAGGCAGCTGTAGTAGACTCATTAGACGTATAGATCGCTACCATAGTGTCAAATCAATTTATCTCCTAATATCCGCTATCAAATTGAATACCGTATAGATTTGTTACCACGAACAATAAAATCTACATATTAGAAAATTTAAGAAGAACCGTGAATTTGGATTTTCGATATCAAGTTGAACGCGTGGCGGAGAAATAAGCTCCTTAGGTCTTTAGTCTCTTTTCACGGAAATATTTCAAGTAGAAACGTCAATTTATTGAAGTATGTGGAGTTCTTTGTTTGGTCTAAGGACTACTGCAAGGTCTTACCCACACTAAACATATGAATAAATCCTTTAAAAATAAATAAAGAAAAGAGAAAAGGACTCGAAAAAATGGATAAGCCGAAGAAACAGAAACAATTTCCTAACGTTAGGTTTTCTTTAGAAATGTTCAATAAAAACGTTTTCTTTATTTAAATAAATTAAATCGACTTTGAAAAAAGAAGATTGATGTTTACATAGACAAACATTCTTAAAAAACATTTTTTTTCCTGTTCAGAGAAAAAAAGCAAAAATTCTGAAACATTTCTCTTAAAGTTAAAAAATAGTTAAGATTTGAAGAATTGAAAAATAAAAGTATTTTAAATTCTAAAAAATATCGAATTTCACAAAGACAATATTGAGTTATGATTTTTTGAAGCTGGCATCGTCCTAAAGAAATAACAATAAGATGAACGAATATAAAAATATCTTATTCAAAATATATCACGATGCGAGGCTCTTACCAGTTTCACTGCACCCAGATGATTCGCTTCGAGCGATCCAAGAGTGAATTTCCAGGCATAAAATAGTTCTCCAGAACATATATTTTACCTTTGACTTCATTGCACCGAAAAACTCCTTCCACAGTCCTTCCTCTTTTTATCAGTTTAGTTTCCTTTTGTAATTTCTAAATTGATAGGTGGTACACACATTTACGTATCAAATCCACGGGAAGCGGTGCTTCAAACAAGGTTAGTAAATACATAACTTTCCAAGGAAATAATTGCTTAAATTCATTTGCCGTTCTCATCTGAAAGGTACATTACTTCGTATGAACTAAATTGACCAAGAAAAATTAAATTTATGAAATGGATCCTGTGCATAAATAAGCCAATAGCAAGTCAGCCTTTTCTTTTCAGTAAATCCCTCTGTTTATAGAGTATCGTTTGTGATTGATTGAAATAGGAGACTTACTATGTCAGCCACAGTCTGATATTCTTTCGCTATACAGTATATTGATGTTATAATCTTTCAGTCACCTCAGGTTTTTAATATTGTTTACTTTGTACTTGAGTTGAATGAAAAAAGGAAGGTCAAAATGACAAGCTGCACAAATCATTTGACGGGGCGTAAAGGGCGCCGCAAAGGAAATGTTGCGGCAATCTTGTACGAAGCACAAAAGGGAACTCTACGAAATAATATAAAAGCAAAATGAAGAAAGATTAAAGGCGCTCCAAGTTAACAGATAAAACATCAGCTCAATAAAAAAAATATGTAAATATCCTTTAATAATTAGAATTTTTAATTCAGAATGCAAAAGAGAAAACAAGGAAAGGAAGGAAGTAGGAAGGAAGGAAGGAAAAGGGAAAGAAAGAAAAAAGAGAGAAGAATTTAAATCATGATGTGCCGTAAATTTGAAAATGAGCAAAAATTTAATTGTAATGAGGTGAAAAGATGTTGCCAGAAGGCTTACTTTCTAATTAATTTGAAGTGGCCTAAGTTCCAATCAGCTCTCTGGGAAACTCATTAGAACTGCACTAGTGCAGCCAGGCACAAAGAACTTCCTACGTATATACCTAACCAATAAACTATCGTTTTCGTCTGTTCATCATAATCTTCTTCACATATAACAAGCCGTTAATCAATCCAGCATGCAAACTCCTTTCATTATTTTAATGATCGTTTGCATTTTCAAGATTATATACATCCTAGCATTAGCAAATGGCTTCAAAGGAAACGCCACTTTTTGTTTTGGAACTGGAGAGCTTTAGCACTGAAACCTCAATCTGCAGTTCGACGTCAGGCGTTTTCCGTCAACTTTCATCATTTAGCCAAGGCGTCATAAACGAAGTCGTTTCTGAAAGAGCCGCCATATTGAATTTCATACAAGCTGAGTGTTTCTCCGTGTTTGCGGGCATGTTTCTGGGCCTGATCCCCAGCGGTTAGCGGTAAACCTGATGCTAAAGGTCTCTAATGTCAGTGATAGGAAATCACCTATCGAACTGAAATTAAGACTGCAATGTTGGACAAATATAATTTGGATGAAAAAATCCCCCCCCCCCCCCCCCCCCACTCAAGCAATGGTTGTTCGCGTAGAGCATTTCACCCTCGGCCATTTCCAGAACAACATTGCTTAGGAGATGGGGATATACTCGTCCACAGTCTCTCTCGTTTCAATATTTTCAAGATGGCGGCGAAAACGAGAGAGGCTGTGGACGAGTATTTTGGTTCCCAAAGCACGCTGGGTCCAAGTTTTCGGGACCCATAAGTCTTTTCGGTCATTGTACCGTTACAGTCTCTAAGCGTGGAGACGGAACGGACGAGCGAGAGACTGTGAAAGAGTCTAATCACGAGCTTGGCCCAGGCGTTATGGGATGTTAAAATTAAAATCCCTGTCATAAACTTTTTTACTGATTGGTCAACGTGCGTGCTTCATAACTGCTCACAGGACGTTCGCAGTTTTTCTTTAGTACGTGCCACACTAATCACACCGGCTCGGATGCCATATGAATATAGTTTTCGTACTTATTCGAAAAGAAAGAAAGAAAGAAAGAAAGAAAGAAAGAAAGAAAGAAAGAAAGAAAGAAAGAAAGAAAGAAAGAAAGAATCAGAGTCAGATTCAGATTCCTCAGTGCCACAAGGCAGCGGTAGACTGGGTCCAACTTCACCCGCGCATGCGTAATAAACCCAAGATTTCTTTGGGAAAACAAAATGGAGGGCAATAAAGACGAAGCTCTGAAATGCCGGCATTTAGCAGAGAAATACCTCCAACAAGGCGACACAGATAAGGCCATAAAGTTCTTGAAGAAGGCTGAGAAGCTTTATCCCTCTAAAAAAGTCCAAGGTATGTAAATCGAAGCGTAAAAACGCTACAAAACAACACTTCATTCTGTCAACTGTTAAATATGGAGATGACTCTCTCTAACTGAAGCCATAGCTGTTTGACGTTTGCTTTACTTCTATATTTCATATCCTTGACTCAATTTAAGCTTTCAGAGATCTGAACTAGAACGTGAAGTTTTATTTTGTTGCGAAAAATATTGTTTTTATTGATTATTGTAAACCAGACACACTTCAAGTCTGGTTTTGAGTTTTGACTAACATCAAAGCTAGAAGTTCGAATGACGAAATAGTGTATAAAAGTTTTCATTGCTTTGGGTTTTTTAAATATAGATGATAATAGCTTTATAGCCTTTGGATATCTAAAATACTTGCTTCGAATTATTTGAAATGAATATTCGTCGTTTTTTTAAGTGTTTGAATTATTTTTTTGATAGTAAATTCAGTATCAATGTTTAAAAATCCAAGAATACAAATCAAAACAGTTGATATTATCTATGTTTACTTGAGCCAAAAATGTTGCAGGAATTTGCCAATCGAAAATCAATTTAAAATAAAACTCATACTAGTACGCTAGAATTTAATAAACAGCTGGTCATCAGACATTTCCAGACTACGATTGTCCAATCAAATTGTTCTCTTGCCTGTGTGATTTTAACCAGTAAGGTTAAGCCGGCGATGAGGCATGATGGAGCTAAAGCTAATATGGTCAGTCATCATGATCGGCAACTGACTGCATTAGCTGTTATTTAAGCCCATACAATACAGCTGTAAGGGTTCATTCCTAGGAATATGAGGCTTGCAGTATAGAGTAAATGCGGGTTATTGAAAACAAGTTTACTGAGGTTTTCGATAGTCTGAGAAAAATTTTCTATACCTTGTTGTGAAATTGGTTTTTAAATGCTGCCAGTCAAGCTACAGTAGGTCATAAAGGGTGCTGATAGATTATTTTTGATAGACGGCAGCGAAAAAACAAATTTCATTGTGTAGTTTGCAAATACCGAGTTCGCAGAATGATAATAATGATGGTCTTTCTTTACAATAATTAATCAAAAACAAATAATATGAAATTAATATTTATATATGGATATATGTGATAAAATTCAAAGAGGCTAAAATGGCTAAGCTTGGCCAAGTACTGTATGAGAAAATAGACGTCTCTTGATAAAACGTTTCTTGAATCTCTTAGTTTTCACTTTGGGTAAGACAAAGGGGTGCCAGAATATCAGAAAGGCTGCAGTAAGCCGCAGGTACAGTACTGTTGGCATATAGAACATATTTAGCATTACGGAAATACAGACAATTAATTACAGTACATTATTATCCTTTCTACTAGATTTGCTAAATTCTTTACTCAAAAAAGAATCATCTGAAGAAACTGAAGAATCAGAGAAAATCGATGGAGTAAGACACAGGAAACAAACAAGTAGTCATGGTGAAACTGCTAATGGAAGTGTAACGTATGACAAAAACTACACAACTGAGCAAGTAGAGGCTGTTAAAAGGTGGGAATATTTTCTGTCTCATGTCTGCTGTCCCAAGAAGGACAATAGCATGATTTTTATTAGGGTCAAAGATTAAAGAATGCTATTGTAACTGAGCAAATTTCTCTGGCTTAACAATGATCTTCTCCTATAAAACTTAATATTTATCTCCTGTCTTGTCCCAAGAAGGACAATAGCATGATTTTTATTAGGGTCGAAAATTGAAGAGTGCTATTGGCACTGTAACTGAGCAAATTTCTCTGGCTTAACAATGATCTTCTCCTATAAAACTTAATGAAAACCCAACCAGGACTTTGCAGCTAGTTTTATTTTATATCTGTATATTTTATCATATTTTGCTTTTCCTGTGAAGGTAAGGACAACAGATTTTGCAAATTACAAAAATATGTACAGTGGGGCCTGTTGTGTGAGCATGGGCACTGAAGATTGTTTTCTCCAGTGTCTTCAGTGGCTTTTATACTGTTGCCTTATACGGGTTATATATTAAAGAACAATGGGGCCTAGGTCAGATTAACATTTTTTGAAATTACTGTAATTTAAAAATACCGACACACACTCACACTCATCTCCTGAAATATTGTACATGTACTGTATTATTTAAGATGGCTTTTGTAAAATATCACAGAATAAGTTTTAATTATTGTTTTGGTTTCATTTCAAATTCAGAATAAAGAACTGCAGGGATTACTATGAGATCCTAGGAATCCCTCGTGATGCTTCTGATGCTGACATCAAAAAGCAATACAGAAAACTTGCCCTTCAGTTCCACCCAGACAAGAACAGGGCTCCAGGAGCTACTGAAGCATTCAAAGGTGAATATCAGTACGAGAGTTTGGGCTTCCTGTGGTTTTCTATCCATAGGGATCACCTATGGCTGTTATTGTGTTATTCATTTACATGTTAAGTTATAAGGGCCATGTTGGTGGTAATTTACAAGAGATTTGTCATGAGCTTCTTTTGTTTATACTACCAACATGGTCACTACTGTATGTCTTTGTTGTTTCACTTTTGAAAATGATTACAAACGATTAATTTGAAAAATATACACATGCCATGTACACCAAATCAAATTATTTGCGACCATTTTAAACAACTACTGTATTGTTCTGTACTGAACCGTGTGTGGGGACCCTGAAAAACTTCTGGCCTCTACTGTAGCCTCGTGTTCATGTGGAAACGTAAAATAATTTTCACATACAGTACATGACAGGCTAGTCTTTCCAGAACTTGTAATGCTGTAGTTATTCAAATTGGTGGCAATATTTTGATTCATTATATGACATAGCTTAAAGATAGATCTTCTGGATATACAGTACTCTGCTCTTAGTTACTGACAAAGGATATTTTATCTCAACAGCCATTGGCAATGCATTTGCTGTGCTGACAGATGAGGATAAAAAGAAACGTTATGATAGATATGGTGATGAGAATCCTCAAAACCTTTACACTCATAACCACTATGATTACTCTAGAGGTTTTGAAGGTAAGCACACACCCTGTGCAATCAATCACAGTTGTTACAAACTATAGACCTTTTCATTCTCTTAAGGACTTGGGTATACATTTTCTGTGTGAGTTGTATCCATATCCAAGTGTATTATCACGTGCAACTGTTAAAGAAGGAAAAAAATACTCTTGGAAATGATACATGGTCTGAAATGGGAAAACATTACACCCAAGATAAAATACTTCATTGCTTCGGCCAGTCTATGATTTGATTTTTCAAAGTTATACTTATTGACTTAGTGAGAGGGCTGGAAGGAAAATATTTGGCTTGATGTTATATGCTGTACGGACCAAGTGCAGTAAAGGTCAGTACAAATGACCAAGAGCTAAATATTTCCCCTTCTGGCCTGACCTAACTCAGTCAATAAGAATTTATAATATGACTCAATTTTTGTTGTAAAAAAGGCTGAAAAATCCTTCTAACATTGATAAATACAGACTCTGTAAACCAAGGAGGACTGGACAGGTTTTTCCAACATGCTCGCTTCAACCATCCAGCCCCCATCACATTACTTTTTCCAAAGGTTTTATTAGAGCACTCAAGCAGCGCTGTACAAGTCATAGGTTTCGGGTCATTTGACAGTTACTGAATTGCCATACATGTACGTGTAGGACAGGATTCTTAATTCATTGATGCCGTTTTTTTTGTCTATTTTCCAGCTGATATCACTCCAGAGGAAATCTTTAACATGTTCTTTGGTGGGCCTATGCCTGGTGGTAAGTAAGGCATTAGTTCAATCTACATGTATAATAAGACCTTTCGGTTTTTCTTTATGCTGCAGTTGATCGTGCTGCAACAATAGAGACCTTTAAATCTAATGACAAGAATGATAAAACATAAATAAATAATAAAAAAATAAAAAACAGAGAAAAAATAAATAATAATAAAAAATAAAAAATAGAGGCCTTTAGATCTGATGACTAGAATGATTACAATATTTGAATTCAAAAGATTGGCACTATCATTTTTTAGCTGTGGTTATGTATTTAGATTCAAACTTTAAATAGTAAAAAAATTAGATATTGCCTATAATTCAGTGTTAATCACGTGCACAGGATGCATACTCATTCTCCTACTAATCCTCAGATCTAAAGGTCACTTACATCTTAGATCTGATGCTAACTAATGTAATTCTTAATATAGTTTGATGTATTAAAAGTTTTGAACTTTTACAGATATAATCATATCATTACTTACCCCTAGTGTTTCCAAGACATTCACTGGTCAACGTAGGAAACATACAGTGATAATTGATACCTGGAGTTGTTTGTTGGTATTCATTGCTATTTTTTGTAGGTCGTGTTTATGTTAATCGAAGGCACAGAAATAGAAACCACCATCATTCACATGTTCACGATGAGGGACAGGAGGTTAACGTAAGTACATAGTTAGTAGTCCCCTTCACAGTTCCCTGCGCCATCTTGAAATGTATCCGTGCCTTTGCATCAAAGCGAGACGAACGGTGAGCTTGCAATGATAGAGACATTCTAATAATTGTCCAAGGTGTTAAAAATGGTATCTATCATTGCAAGCTCAACGTTCCTCAGGCTTTGCTGCAAAGGTATGGCTATCTTTCAAGTTGGCACAGGGAACTGTGAAAGGGACTATTACAGTCTTTGATGGCAAGACCTTATAAATGTACCTGTCAACAGCCATGTTGGTCATTAAGAAATACAAAATGTGCTTGCATGTCTCTGTATAATACAAACATGCTGGGAGCTGTAGAGCATGAGAGAAGAGTGCTTTACAGCTCCCAGAGTGTTTATATCACAGTACGTAAACATATCCTTGGCCTATGCTTATGTTGTTTATGTTGCTACAGTAGTTCTGAACCAAGCTTAAAAAGGGAAGCTATGTTTATGTTTACAAACTAACTGTGTGTACAGTGTTCTGACCAGAAATTTCTTTCAGGGGGTCAAAGGGCACAGAAATCCAAAATTTAGGGGCAATTTAGAAATTTAACTTGATGGGCCATTTCCAAAATCTTAAAACAAAGAATAATCATGTTTTTTGCCACTAACTCTGTTGCAAATCTAGAACAATGTAAGACAGTTTTTTATTAGTAATGATAATGCAATACACTTGCGCTGGGCAGCCATACTTTAGCCTCCAATAAACAAGGTCAGCTAACAAAGACTAGTTCCAGACCTCTTGGCGAGTAAAAAACAAGATGGCAGCTATGTTCGATTCATTGGACTTTCACCTTGTTCATTGACAATATAATGCAACTTTTATTGTTTTAAAAGTACTCTAAACCTTTTGAAATTACAGGAAGTATTCTTTGGATAGTTCATTTTTGGATAAATTTTTGTTTGTGCCATTTCTGTTTTTTATGCGCGATTCCTGCAATGAACACTGTGTGTACTTACTACAGTTTTAAATATTCTCTGAACCCAGTAGTTGTGAGCTCCACACTAAAATTTTTGAAGTTTTTCTCTGCCATGGTACCTTTTATGTTATTGACTAGCGGCAGTAAAATACCAATATTTCACAACAAGCTGTTGAAATGTCTGAGTTTGCAGAAAACAAAAACCACAGTAAGACAAGTGGTTTACTAGAATGTACTGTAGTTGGGGTTGTGTAGGTGTATCTGTCGAATAGTTTCCCTTCTTATTTACTAGTTATAGAGTTACTTACTAGTTATTTTCTTTCTACAGCAGACTTTATACTCATTGGTTCAGTTTTTACCCATACTGCTATTAGTCTTGATGTCATTGTTGAGTACTTTCATGTTACAAGACCCTATATATTCATTACAGAGAACAGGGTGAGTAAGGAATACCCAATACTGTATGTACTAGACTACTTATTGTATAGCCTGTGGGGCTTGGCAGTCTTTGACTTTGTGATTGGAAAGGGAAAGTGGAGGGGAGGGGAGAGAAAGACCAGGCAATGGTATTACATCTTTCAGGGCTAAAAGTAATCCTGGTTACCACTTAAAACATTTAACTTTAACTTGTAAATATAATATTAATATTATTCTATTTTCCTTTCTTCAGATCATATTACTTGGAAAGACAAACAAATAGGTACAAAATAAATTATTACGTCCAGGTACGTCGGCTGTATTTATTGTTGTTTACTAGATAATGCTTTGTAAACCAATTAAGAAAATGTTGTTCAGAATCAAGTATGGCATACAGGGCTCAAAATAGCAGCTGGCTGCCAACTTTAGCCAGTTATTTCAGCACCTTTGCCAGCAATTTTCTAACCAAAAACACAAAAATTAAATAAAGAAATAAAACAATTTCACCATGATTGATAAATTATGACTATTTAACATTAAAATGCCTTACCCACAAAACACAGTCTGTTTTATATGCTCAAAGGCTCAAAACATTTATTGATCTTTGTTTTTATTGAGAAGATTAAAAGTAGCCATCCAAAAATGAGCCACACCCCAAAAGCCAGCAAATTTCAGCATTTTCTAAAAAAATTGTTTTGAACCCTGGCATACAGTGTATAGTGTAAGACAGTAATGATGAAAAGGTAAATTATACACCGTGAAAAGATGAAAAAACTTACTGACGTTTCGGACGCTAGTCCTTCGTCGGAGTAAAAGAGAAAGAAGTGGTTGAAAGGAGTGTATATATGATAGAATAAGACAAAAGAAACCAATGGTATCCCACCAAACCAGTTTCCCGCCATTTTAATCTAGCTAACCATTCTCTTTCTGACTTCATTGTTTTCGGTCTTTCTTTGCTTAACGGCAACAATGATTGTCGCAAGACCAAAGAAATGCGGCTTATTCACCTATTGGGCACTCTTAGTCCCAACGGGATTAATGAACGCTTTATTTTCAACTAACCTTTTCTTTTGTCTTTTGATTGTTTGTTTTTGTTTCCTTGCCTACCTTGCTCTCATTGGTTTCTTTTGTCTTATTCTATCATATATACACTCCTTTCTACCACTTCTTTCTCTTTTACTCCGACGAAGGACTAGCGTCCGAAACATCAGTAAGTTTTTTCATCTTTTCACGGTGTATAATTTACCTTTTCATCATTACTGTTTCATTAGAAACACCGACGCAGCTCACACTAGTTTTTAGCTAGTTATATCTTTATAGTGTAAGACAGTGCACTTACCACTCACTTCTCAGACACAGTTTTTAGGTGCAGCATCAAATGAGTATGTACATATATTGGATGTTTATTACAGTTGGTCTCTTATTTGATGCTAGGGGTTTTTCCTCTAGTTTCTACAGTTTTCTTTCTCCCATGACCATACATGCTACACTATAAATTCAATTCCAATTTTATCTGTGTGTTAGCCTAGCATGTGTGTGTTCAATTCTATTTCAGCTTTTAAATCTAAGCTTAAGACATTTTTATTAGGAATTATTTTTATTGATATTTTTCTTATTTGTATATTTATTTTTTATTGATTTCTTTTTATAATTCTGTATGTATTTGAATTTATAATGATTTAGTCTATCACTTGTTTGTGATGCGCATTTTTGAGTATTTATGTAGAATTTGCGCAATACAAAATAAAGTTATTATTATAATCATTAACCCTGAGGTTGTTACATGGTTCAATAAAAATGGAAAGTAACTTATTTTGTATTTCTTTCCTTTGTAGGAAGGATTTGATGAAAAATATTCCGAAGCTAAAAGTTTACATAAACTAGAGAGGCATATTGAAAACGAATACATCAACAGAGTACAATCACAGTGTTACAGGGAAAGACAATACAGTAAGTACAATACAATGGATTGCTTCATTCATTTATATCACCCCCTCTCAAAGTTACATCATCGTATAGAAGAAAAAAAACGCTTCCTAGTCACAGTATCCTAGGGCAGTTATGGAGCAATTTTGCTCAACCCACTCCTCCCTGATTACAATTTTGTAGGAAAGTTAATTACTCTCCTTATGTCAAATAACAAGTAGCTTTGCTCACCCACTTCTTCTCAGATCCAATATTTAAACCTGTTTGTGTAAAGGAATGAAGAAAAAAATTAGCTTATTCCACTAACTTTCCTTCTACTTCCTATACCCTCTCTTCTCTTATCATTTCTCTTCTTTTTCCCTGGCTTATTCTTTTTTCTCTCTTATTGGATGGTTTCTTCAACAGTTACAGTGTAGATGTTTCTTATTTTCAACTCTCCCTCCCTCCAGACACACACCTAATTGTAGCGTTTTTCATTTAATGAAATGAACACTCCGATGAAACTGAAAGAGCATATCAACCAATATCTACAGTAGTTCTAGTAAATGTCTTACACCTGCTTCCATCAAGTTATCTCTCACTGTAAATAATACTTATCTATCCCATTACTGCTAATGGGTTTAAAACAATTTTAGACTCTAAACCTGTCAGCTACAATAAATCCATAAAATTAAAATACAACACTGAACCACAGACATAGCAAACGACCTCTTCGATTTAAAGCTTCTAGGATCAGTGGTACCTTTGTTAGAACTGAAACAACTTGGTCTTTATGCTTGTAATGTGTGTTGATGGATGTCTGTGTCGATGGTGTGGGTGTCTACCGCTGATGTGCGTCGGTTAGAGTCATATTTACTTCCGGTTCCCTCCGCCTTCTGTATTTCCTGATTCTAATTATTTACTGTATTTCCTTGAGAACAAAGCAGTTTGTCTTGGTGCTTTGATTTTTTCCTAAGGTGAAAAGAATTATGGATTAACCGTTCTTGATGTACCGTCATTAAAATTTCCGAGTAGGAAAAATTCCGTGTTCGCGAGTTATCAGACTTGTCGAGATAACATCTTTTCTTTGTATCCTTTTCCTCTACTCTTTTTTTTTCCGTCTTTGGAAATGCATGACATGTTTCTTCTGTTATCTTTTCCTCTTGTCTCTTTCCTTGCGTTTTTTTTTTTTTTTCGGGGTCTTTGTCATCCATGAATCATCCATGCGTCTATTAAGAATCCATCCCTTCATTCATGCCTTCAGTCCTTCTGTTTTTTCCCCCCAATTTTTCTGATTCAATGCACTGTTAAATCCTTTATAAATTGTTTCCAGGACACACACACAAAAAAGTGTTGCTTTACGAGGAAATAGGAATAATAAGAAAGTATTAAATAGTGTGCTCTCATTCAACTACCAGCTATATACAGATGTATTGAATCTCAGTCGTGCATGAAATTAACTTTAAAGTGCCGTCCAATATCTCCATTACGTGTCGTCTTGTTTCCTGTATCGTGATGTAACAGAGAAACCTCGTTAGGTATTTGTGGTGGAATTTGTCGCCCTTTCATCTTCTTTGTTTTCATTTTAACGTCAGTGTAGACCCTAAACCATCCATCAAATCTAATGAACTGTCTTTGTTACATTAGCTTGTTAATTCATTTGACATTATCTAACCTTTACTGAATAAATTTATTCCACGCGTCTATTTTAAAACCCAGGTGATTTTATTCTACTTAAAAAGGCATTTTGTCGACGCCAATGTACCTGTATGCCTTGCAGATATTTTTTATTCCATAAGTTCTTAATTACAAAAAATCGAAAAAAAAAAAAAAAAAAAATTAAATATATAAATGAATTGAAACTAGTTTTTTCATGCCATAGCATCTTTAAATATCCACCCTATAACTCCAATTTGTTGCTATCTTTTTTGCCTAAATTTATAAGTGGTTCTATGTCGGTTAAACTGTTCATGGTCAAATTATTGTCTTTCCTGGAGATATTTTAATTTAAGCTCTCGTTCCTACCGTTTTATATATTTTCTGATTTGGCCCTTTTTCGATCAAAGTAACCAGTCACAACACTCTTGTCTCCAATTAAGATTGTTTATAGCTGTAATTTTTGTGTGCACGTAAAAAGGTTTCGGCCTAATCCCTATAGATTCTATATTTCTTTGCTTCCCTCAACAATATACCAAACAGGTTTGACAACTCGATCTTTTAAGTCAACGTTTACATCACCAAGAAATTACGTGACATTGATTAGTGAAGGCAATTAAAGTATTCAATTAAAGACAATAGAGGAAAGATATGCACTTAAAAAATAAAAATAAAATATCGATTGTCTGTGTTTAATGTATATTAAATATATATATAATCTAGATATTTTTTGAGTACGATAACTATTACTTTTTATGATATTTTATTATTACTTTGTCTTGGTGGTTTATCGAGAGGTCAATAAACAAGCACTCACTTACCACAATTTATCAAAATTATTATTGATTTTAGGTTTCAATATTTTAACATAAATTCACTGATAATATATGATTCAAAATAAATACACTCTGTATTATCTTGTACATAAATGTAAAATTATTTTCGAATATTTTTCAGTTTATTTTCTTCGTATAGAAATTTCTTTCTTTAAAGCAGCTAGTTTTATCTTCTTATAACTATAACCGATAATGTTGTCACGGTTTTACCTATATTTCAACCATTTCCACCTCTTTTAATTGTCATATCCATCCTCGCTTTATCTTCCCATTATCCTTTACTTTTTATGGATTTCCTCTATAATATGGCACATTTGTTTTTCCCCTTCTTGGAGTGTGCAATACAACCTTTGACAGCCTCCGTAAATACTTCGACATAGCCTCTCTGCGTTAACGCCGAACACTCTATATACTTCAAAGCACCGAGCTTCTTCATCATTTTTCTTCCTTCTTTATGGCTTACAAATTGAGGCGATTCTCCGTCTTTCTTTCCCTTCTTCTTGCTCTCCGCATCGCGAAGATCCGTCTTGGTGCCGACCAAAATAATCGGCGTTTTGGGCAAATGTCGTTTTATTTCTCGATACCATTTATTTTCGGCATTTCGAAACGACTCTAAGTCGTCCACAGAATAACATACACAAAATACATCTGTATCTGCGTATACTTCGGGGCGAACATTCTCCTTAGTCTCTACATATTCTGTATCCCACAGCTCTAGCTGATATATCTTCCCATCCACGATAATATTCGCCTTGTACGTATTAGAAAACGATTCTAGATGCTTTCTTGATATTGTATTAGACTTGTAGCAGAGTTGAAGAAGAAGGCAAGTCTTGCCGACTGTACTGTCTCCAAGAACCACTATTTTGATTTTCCTCTCGATATCGATGTCTGTGTTCGGCACTACGACGAATCCATCCACCATCTTGATGTTATATCTTGTCCCTTTCCTAACTTAACGGGTTATAAACACCGACGAACGAACCCTCGATGCGAAGATACGAGACTTGTGCTTTACAATTACTCGACTAGCTGCCCCGTGACTTGTCACAGCAGTATCCTCCAAGTACTGCGAGCTCACTAAGGTGTGACTGGAGTCGTTGAGTGCAGAATCCAATGTGTCTTGAAATTTTCAAATTGAATTTCTAGCAGATCGAGCTGACAGACCTCGGAGTGTCATTAGCTGTTTGGACTCGCTCTCAATGGTTCAGTCAGTTCCGTTTAAGTAATGTAAACACACCAGAAAAATCTCCTATGCTAATACACGATTTCTAGGCATCTTTATCTCTCGTTAAATACTATCTGAAATTCACTGATCTTAAAACTCTTCGTAGCTTCCCACCTTCCTTGGCTGAATAGTTTCTTGTTTTGGTCTTTGCTGGTAAATATTCGAATAAACTCCGGCAGTGATGCGACCTTTGGCTTACCGAAAATATGAATTCCAAATTCCTATCATCTGAATAATTCATCATCTCCCAGGTTCGGTAATTATGGATATTATTTTTGGCAACCCAGACGGACCATGATTTGACAATCCAGACTAAAACACACTATTTCTAACCAGTAAAATCATTTCAATCATTGTAATGAGTCTTTAAGGAAAATGATAATTTTTCCCCTCGATTTTCTTTTGGCCATTTTAAATATTTTTTGAGCCCTCTAGATTATCGTATTCATGTTATTTTACTCTTTAATCCGTGTTTGCAAAAGCCAGATTATATACCACTTGTCGACCTGTCGCCACAATAATTCTTCTATGGTGGACAATGCATTAACTTTTCTGTTTGTATGGTTTTATTTAATGTGTAAGGGTTTTGACGAATGGATTTATTTTATGCACAACAGGCCGCTGTGATCTTCCTGCTGCTACCACGAGGCTGTCTTGTCTAGTCGAGATAAAATATTTGAATAAAACAAGCCGTTGATAAAACCTCAGTTTCAAAGATATTTGCAGTTATTAAGAATGATATTCAAATCTTCAGCGGCTTCTCCAAATTTAATCGTTTTCTGCATCGGGTATTTTAGCCTCTTTAACGAGTGAATGTCGACTGTTTGAATACGTAATTGCGCATCGGAAGTTCCCAGGGTCGAATCTTAACATGTGGTCGTGTAGTTTACTCTAAAAGCCTAAGAGGTTATGCAAAATCATGTTTTGGTGGTATCTGTAGATTTAGGTGTGGTTGAATCGTTCTTTTTAATGAGTAAATAGCAATTGTCTGCCTAGAATGTGCGTCGGATGTATCCCAGGGTCAAATCTCTAGGTGTGGGTGTGGTGTTCGGTGCCCTTCTCTACCTAATCTCCTTTTGCATACAAAGATATATTTACGGGATACAGTGATCAAAAGTAATAATTATTTAGATCGCCGCCTTCACATTTTGTTTGTCAATTCGTCTTTTGATTTTATTTCTTTGTCTATTTTCTTTTCTGTTCTCTTTTACTTTTCCGCTTTCAGCTCCTCCTTTAGCTTTATTTTGGTTCTTTTTTCAAAAATTTGTAATGGAATCAAGAAAAGATGATGTTAGTTTTATCTTCAGTAGTTTTTTGCCACGTAATGTCAGCAGAAACGTGTATAACTATCAAATCATCACTAGTTACATAGAGCATTGTTGCTGGTACTGGTACCTGCCAAATGTACTTGAGCATTCGTTTGAAGTGGACATTAATATCAATCGCGCTATTTATATATTGCTGGTGTCTTTATGTTTACGTCTGGCTTAGAGAAGACACAGCTGGCTATGTATTTCTCCACACTCCAGTTTTATATGTGCATATGCTTATTATTCATTTTATTCTATTATTTATTGTAAATAAAATATTATATTATTGAACTATTTTCACGCTAGCATAAGCCCCGTTGAAAAAAATCCTTGGACACATGGACATAAAAACTTATTAAAATATTATAGCATAGATAATGGAAAAAAAGAAATACTATTTCCCTCTTTTTTCTTTTTCTTTATTTATCATAAAAAGGTTTGCACACACACACACACACACACACACACACACACACACACACACACACACATCATGCGTTGCATATATAGTAATGTGGTAGTTTCATTTAGAGTAGGCAATTTTTTTACTTTTCTCTTAACTTTAAAAAAATATTTTTCCCCACCTCCTTTCCTGATTCTTCACCGGCTCTTGTCACCCTACACCCTACACTCAGTTAGGGTGCCTTTTTGGTTATTTGAAATTACGGCAACGAAACTTCAATGTGGATTTCCTGTGGTTAATGAGGAAGTAGGGGCTTAGATCGGCTCTCTCCCAGATCACTCATGCTGTAAATTGACACAGGAACCCCACCACACAACCTGACCTTTAGTTTCCTTGCCTCAGTGGGTACAATCAATACTTCAATTTCGAATTCTCTGTTGCTCAGCCTTATTTTCGATTTCATATAGAATATTCATGTGTTCTAGTGAATGTCCGTTGAATTTCAAAGTTTTTTTATTATCGAAGTCGGTGCATTCTATGCTTTACCATTGGTAATTGGGAATAATGGGGGTAATCAATGAAAACGGCGGTAATTTGGGAACTTGAAAATGGTCTATTCTAGGAGTCGCTTTGAGGCACTCGCTCCGTGATTTAGTTTATTTTTTGATATGACGCCATAGTGTTATTGACGCATGACTTTTTGAACCCCATTTGCGTCATCAAATCAGTATTCCTGGTGTGAGTCTGACAAACAAAATCCTTGGCACTTTGAATGAAATATTGATCCAGGGCAATTTTAAAGACTTTGTTATTACCAGAGCTTTCTATACAAGTATTTTTGAATCACATTTTCACAGTTTTTAATCAGTTAACCATACCGTATTTGTTTTTGTGGGAAAGGGTCGGGGAGGGTCGGTATCTTGTCTACACAAACAACTGAATATTCTCTCCAAAGTAGGACATGACGTGTGATATAGATTTGAAATTTCTTTCTACTTTTTCTCCAACTACTGTACGCTTATTTTATTCTTTTCCTTCCAAATTTAAAAACTTGATAAAGGTACTTTTAGGAATACAATTTAATAAGAATACTTGTCTTTTACAGCTAGTATTCTTATTAAATTAAACTTCCAAATTTAGTATTTTTTGTCGTCTTTAGTGCTTCAATCATACTTCCTGTAGAGAGACAATGAAATAATAGCAAGGAAGAATCAAAACAATGAATGTTCTAGTTACAAGAAATAACCTTTTTAACGTTCACACCGGCGGGCTGCGGCCCCCACTGGAGACGAAAACTGTTTAGTACATCAATACTTTCTCATAACTCAGTAGGGTTTCATTTGAAGTACATATTTTCAGCTTTTTTCCAGCTACCACTGATGAAGAAACTACTTATTTGGAGAACGAATCCGTTAGGAGGTCTTTTTTCAACGATTTGGAAGTAATATTGTGCACGTTGACTGGGTGCTGGAGATTTCAGTTTGATAGCTATTCTTTGGGAAAGTCACTTCAGAGTGGAATCTAGAATTATCCCGATAAATGTCGGGTAGACGAGAGCAAAATATTGATTCGTAGTAAACAATACTAAACGTTTTTCTTAGAAAACTATTCTTATTTTGAACCTATCTTTATTCTTTTTTACTTTCACGCCATTATATTTTAATAGCTATATACTCATCGTTTCCTTAATTATTGTACTTTAATTTCTTCACGATTGTTGTTTTTATTATTATTATTATTTTTCCAAAACTACGATTAATGATGGTAATTGAGCTGAGTGGAGTGCAATTTGGACCAAAATCATACGAGTGATTACAAAATTGCACGATCGCGTAGCGGAAGTGCAATTTGTTAATCACAAGTATGATTTTGGTCCAAAATTGCACGACACGAAGTTCAATGACCACTTAATCATATCCTTTTTGTAATCATACACGTGACTACATGTCTACAGTACATGAAAAATACTTTTTTTTTTGCTTTTTTGTTATAAAATCTATCAAAAACACTTTGCAAACGCATTGAAAAGGCTTGTTTCATCCTCTTCTCTGATTGGCTGAATATAAGAATTCTATTCTGTGCGGATTGGTTCTTTCAAAAAGATGCGATTAAGAGCTCAAAAGGATGCGATTAAGAGGTCCTAAGGATGCGATTTGGGAATTAATCGCACTGCTTTGAACCAATCAGATTGCAGGATTTGGTAGTGATTACAAAAAGGATATGATTAATCTTGTAATTTCCTCTAAACCACTGTCCTGCTTCGATTATTGGCTTACTATTTACTTTTTTTTTTGCTAATAACTCTTATTCCTTCATAATAAACTTAACCTTTTCGTGATGGATGTTTTGTTATGTGGGATTCTGTTCGGTTGTTTAGATCCGAATGTTCTCTTCGCCGTCAAAAAACGTAGTACACTCTTTCTCAAGTAATCATTACTTCGTCATTAAAAATAGTGGCTTATTATCAGTGAATCATTTCCTATTCCCTCCTTTATACTCATTTCCATCAGTACTCGTGTAACGAAACAAATCTTGCATCATTTGAAAACCCCCTTCAGCAGAATTAGCCCCCCCCCCCCCCCCCAAACTCAATTAGCCCCTCCCCCCTAAAATTTTGGCTGGATCCGCCTTTGTAATGGTAGTGGTAATAGTATAGTAGTAGTGTTGGTGGTGGTGGTAGTAGTAATAGTGATGGTGGTAATTGCCGGGTATACAGTGGTAGCGATAATAGTATCAGTTCAGTGATCGAGAAGCAACTTCTGCCAATTTCATTACGGTAACTACTTGATGTCAGCGCAAGTACTAACTTTTTGGGAAGTTCGATGATTCGTGAAAGCTTTTTTAATCATACTTATATTAATTTTATATTTATGATGATGTGGATGATTGTCTTGACATATGGTACAAGTTGTTTCTTGAAGTAATTGACAAACACTTACCCTGGAAAGAAAGGCGCGTCAAAAGAAAACAACAGCCTAAATGGTTAACGGGTGAGATTCTTCGATGTATGTCAAACAGAGATCATTTCAAGAAAATAAATGACACTGTGAACTACAAAGCTACTAGGAATCGTTGTACTGCATTGATAAGGAAAGCTAAATCAGAGTATTACAAATCATGTCTGAACAATAGAAAAGGTGACTCGAGAGAACTTTGGAGATGCTTGCGAGAACTTGCTCCCGATGATGTAAAAACTACACCACACCATATTGATCTAAACAAAAACACCATTACTGATCCTAAAGACATTGGTGAACATTTTAATAACTTCTTCTCCTCAGTTGTTGATCAATATATCTTAAATCAACAGCCTGCAACCAACTTTGATAAACTGAAAGTCATGGTAAACTCAAGGATTAAGGATGATCTGAAATTTAATATTCCTCCAATAACCACAGAATTTGTACACAAGTTTCTGTCTACCATGGACATTAATAAAGCCACAGGACTTGATAGTTTGAGTTCTAAAATCCTCAAATTATCTGCGAATGAAATTACGGTATCCTTAACAAGCATTTTTAATAAGAGTTTAACAAGTGGCAAGTTTCCTACTGTCTGGAAAACCTCCAAGGTCACCCCAGTATTTAAATCTGGCAATCATTGTGATGTTAACAACTACAGGCCAATAGCTATATTGTGTGCAGTAAGCAAGATCCTTGAGCGTTATATTCACAACTGCTTCTACGATTTTCTTATTGGACATAAATTGTTGCATACTTCCCAATCAGGTTTTCGAAGCAATCACTCTTGTGAAACAGCTTTATTAAAGCTTATTGACAGCTGGGCATCAAATATGGAAAAAGGTCTTCTAACTGGAACAGTGTTTGTGGATTTCCGCAAAGCTTTCGACATGGTGGACACAGATATACTTCTTCAGAAACTTGCAATCTATCGTTGTGATAATTTAGTGCTATCCTGGTTCAAGTCATATTTACAAGGCAGACAGCAGTGTGTTCGGATTCAAGGAATCCTGTCATCTACGAAACCAGTCCATTATGGGGTACCTCAGGGAAGCATACTTGGGCCGCTGCTGTTTATTGTATTTATAAATGACCTTCCCCTATACACTAGTTCCAATATCGATATGTTTGCAGACGACTCTACATCTCATTCCAGTGCAAAGACAGTTGAGGAACTCAATGACATTCTAACCGATGATATGTCTAATGTTCACACATGGTGCAATGAAAATAACATGGTTGTTAATCTTGACAAAACAAAGGCAATGTTGATATCAACTTATCAGAAAGCAGCAAGATTAAAGAGTGACCTTGAAGTTTACTACAATGGCGCTAAGTTGAAAACAACTAAAACTGAAAAACTGTTAGGAGTAATAATTGACAAACACCTCTTATGGAAGTGTCATATTGACAAAGTAGCCAAGACCTTAAGTAAAGGAATCTATCTGTTAAGAAGGATTAAGAAGTTCTTACCTTTAGACTGTAGATTGACTTATTATAAGTCTTTTCTACAGCCACATATTGATTATTGTTGCACTATTTGGGGTCATTCAAGTCATGCTAAACGTATCCTTAAGTTACAGAATATGGCATTAAGAATAATTTTTGATAAGCCTAAACTGACTTCGGCTGGTCCACTGTTTAACATATCAGGAATTCTTACTATTCATCAAAGAGTAACATTCAGACTGTGTACTTTAGTATACAAGGCCCTTCATAACATGGCCCCCCAGTATATTAGTAATATGTTTAAGCTGAAATCTTCAGTTTGTAATAGGATAACTAGAAGCATTGCAAATAATGATTTATGGCTACCTAAAGTTAAGTTATGCATCAGTAGAAATTGTCTGCCCTATAGTGGGGCAAAGGCTTATAATAATTTACCTACTGCTTTAAGAAATATTGAGCAATTTAAGAGTTTTAGAACGGAACTCTACAAATATATGTTAAATAAATCATAATTATAAATAGTATCTTTTCTCAATAGTTTAGTGTATATTTAAATTTTGTAGTTTAGATATTTATATTAGCTTCACATATTTTTGTATTTTTATATTTCTTGATGACCCAATGTAAGATTAGCTTTGCTAAATTGGTTTTTTATCATCGTTAAATAAAGTTTATTATTATTATTATTATTATTATTATTATTATTTATGCGTCACTAAAGAACATTCTGGTTCAACGATTCGTGTGGCTGTCTAATTACAGAGAAATATCACTGAAATACCAATTGTCTGCACGCTGTAAGAGGTACAAATGTGCAAACTTGGCAGTTTTCGTTCAAAATGGTCTTTGTCTCTAAAAGTAGTTTGGACCACATGGGTTGTTTCTCGTTGGCACTTCACACACTGTGGTATAGCCCAGACAATGAATAACGGAAAGCAAAACAATTGAGATCAAACATGGAAAACCACTGGAACAAACTGGGGCATTAGTTTGCGCATTTTGCATTCTTTCCAGATCAGTTGACTCAGTAAATGAAGGGTTTTTAACATGAAAGAATGGGAATGAAGTGGAAATTCTTTAAAAAAGAAATTTGGTTGATTTTGGTTGTTAGTACTCTGGGGAAGATAAACATGTCATGCCTTCCTCTGCCTAGCTGTTTTCCATCGTCCTCTATATATTAAGGCTCACAGCCACTCTCAATAGCAATATATCACCCAGTGGTCATTTGAAATTGGGCTCATTTTGTCCATTTTTCCACCCACATTAGACTTCTATCAAACCTGTATGTCAATGGTTTGGAAACTATGCAACATGTTGGTCTTGTATGATTGGCCGCTCATGGGATACAAAACTGACTGACTGATTTCTTCACAGAACTGATATTTCATTTTTTTGGTCTATTTGCAGGAGAAGAACTTTACGCTAGAGGTCGTTTCTGGCACGAGCCTTCCTTGATTGAAAAAGCCAACAACTTCAAAATGCGAAATTGTGAGGCACTGGAGAAATTATCAGAACGTGGTTAACTCAAGGGGTCAAGATAATACTCTTAATACAATGTTCTTATATCAATTATTCTAAAATTTTCAATGTATTTCAATGCAGTATTTGAGTGATCTAATCCTGCGTGCAGCCTGGAAGTTAAGGACAGGCTGCAGACAAGCTAAAGTGACGTCAGATAAAACAAAATACTGTACAAATATTAAATTTGGAATTTCGTTGGTTGGCATAGAATAAAGTAGATTAGACCTCTTCGGCTCTGACGTAATGTTTTCCCATTTCAGACCCCATGTCATTCCCTGGAGTATCATTTCTTTGTTTAAGGTTTGCGCTCGGTTGCACATTAGAAGACACATGAATATGGATACGGCTCAAACAAAGGATCTTATTCTCAAGGGAATGACACGTGGTCTAAAATGGGAAAACATTACCCCAAGCCGAAGAGGTCTATTGTTTCTTTCCTCAACCAAATTAGTTTTAATATAAACCGAGCTTTCGCTATATTTAATAGAGACTCTGGCAGAAAACTGCCTGGAAATTATCTGCAACTTATTTGATTTACTATTTGTACTGATAGCTCGCGCGTTTATGTGAGCGCGCGAAATGAATGCTTGTTAACGTTTGTAGCACGCGCATATATGTTTGTAATCGTGATAGTTTTATCGTTGATTCCATTGTACCCTGAGGAGGGGCGAGTATGCCATATTAAAACTAATTTGGTTGAGGAAACAAACAATTCTACTTTACTGTACAAGTATTTTTATTAGTCATGCATTTATAGTCGATAATTCATCCTAATGAAAACCTTTATCATAGTATTAGTATTATTGAATGTAAGTCTTATAATAGTGAGATATGACTCGGGTGGCTGCCTTTCATGGCACACAATTTAGCCCCTTCTTATTTATCTTACGACTGCCTCTTAATTCACGTGGTTTAATTCGACATTTCATGCACATAGAACAACAGTGATTCATAGTACTATACCAGCCATCTTCCGCAACGTGCAAGTGGCGGGTTTTCTTCAATATTGCACCTTCATCCACCCTCATTCATATGCTTTACAACAGTGCTCTATGATTCTAACTATTACCATATCAACTCTTTGCGTTGTATGGTTTCTTCGTCTACAACTAGACTTTCTTGACGTCCAAATGGCGGATTTGCTCCAAGACTGCTATATGCACATATGCTTACAAAGCAATCGCCTCAGTTCTTTTCTTCGACTAGACTCTTGCAAAGCCCAAGTTTTTGTGTTAATATCGTATGTATGAAATACGATATGTCATATTAACTAATTATATTTTATTGATGGTTTGTAACCAATCCTAGAAGGGTCAAAAGAAGATACACGGCCATGTTGGGGGTATTGACACTAGAATTTAACAAAATGTTTTTGAAAATTGCAGTCAGGATATAAGTCAATGACAAACCTTTTTAAATGTAAAAAAAAAAAAAAAGTTGAATACCACTAACATGGCTGCGATGAAGTAAGTGTGACTAAGGAATATAATTACAACTGGGACCAGGTATAAATAATTTATCAGTCGGTTTTAATAATTATATATAGAAGTACATGAACTAAGAGATATAATGGATTGTTGTTTTGCAGATACCCTATTTGAAAAAAGAAATCACTAAATAACTTGGGCGCAGTTTACATGAAGATAAGTTGATCCAACTGCTAGCTAAAGAAACTCAAGACAATGATTTTCCCTTGCACCCTTTGCATTAGGGATCAACCTACCTTCATGTAAACGGGCAACATTCCATGTTGGGATTAGATATGCAATGGAAATCCTTAAGGCCAGTCGAGATTTTCAATGCCCTTCAAGTTTAGCGATTCTCTTTTAAAAAATAAGGAATAAGTACACGATCTTTGCTGAAAAGATTACATCAACAATAATGGTTTACAATCCTACTCCAGATAGCTCGAGTCAGAAAGTAAACTATAACTTTATGAACCAGAGGGTAATGAGAACTGTTTTGCCAACATACCAACTATATAACGATGAAATAAGTAATTTGAAAAGAAAGAGATTTGATCTATATGGAGTCAAAGTTGCAGTTTTCGTTGCCTCTAGTTTTATTTTAACAAACCACCTTCCTACTTAGGCCAGGTTTAAAACTTTATCGCATTACGTTACATCATGAAAAGAATCATGGTTGTGGTAGAGGCGGGCAACAACAACAACAAAACTTCAAAATGTGTTTTTTAGAACTTGGGAAAGCAATGATAGCCCCCAAAATACTGTACATATTTTGCAGGATGAGCACCGGTTTATAAAATTTGTGAAAACAAGATATTGGAGAGCTATCAATTCAGCTGAAACGTAATTAGCTCAAATTCTTATTATTCTTCACCATATAGTCCGAATTGTAAAAATATGCCGGCATTGTCGTCATGACCATAGTGAAATACAGGTGTATGATCACTGCTTTCAAGTCGTATAGTTGGAAGTGTGTTTTTTTTGAAGGGCAACTGTGTTGTACTTGTGTAATTTCAACTTGAATTTCATGACTTATTGAAGCGGATTGATGCATTTGTCAGAGCTTGTGTAATTTGTAATTTGTAATTTGAAGTTGTCTTTCGGTACGGTAGCATACTTCCTTGGTGGGCCTCAGCTCACTCGAATCCTTAACAATTTATTTGAGGAAGTGAATGAGAACAGCATGAAACGCGGCCTGATCTTCAACATCCAGTTATATCAATAACATATTTTTCTTATTTGATAATCATACTGTGCCAAACTGTGGAATTAATATAACCGATGCCTGCCCATTTGTCGTTTAAGCCAAGCACAAAAACTTAGTTCTGTTTAAAAAAAAAGAGGGCTAGATTGGGAACTTTGTTGTTTGTCGCATTCATGATTATTATATTAATACGCATGGCACTGCAGCTGTTGATCCCTTCAGCATTTTCGATATTAATGGGAAAGAACTTGGCCTGGGTGCATCCGATATTGAAATGTTGTTTAGATTAATGAACCACACCGGCAACTTTGTGCTGGGATGCAAGCAGGCTAGAAAGTACTCTGAATCATAGGATTTACTTTCTGTTGTCTGCAGCTGTGGATCCCTCCAGCATTTTCGATATTAATGGGAAAGTACTTGGCCTGGGTGCATCGGAATATTGAAATGTTGTTAAGGTTGATGAACCACACCGGCAACTTTGTGCAAGCAGGCTAGAAAGTACTCTGAATCATAGGATTTACTTTCTGTTGTCTGCAGCTGTGGATCCCTCCAGCATTTTCGATATTTAATAGATAAAGCACGCAGCATTCGTAGGTATAATGCAGGCAGCTGAGGGCGTAGCCCGAAGCTGCCTGCATTATACTTACGAATGCTGCGTGCCGAAGTGTTTATCTAGTATAATTATTGTTCTTATCAAAATCCAATTGTTTTCTTTCTAGCTTGTTTATCATAGAAACAAAGCCAATAATGAATGAACTAAATATGTCTGATTTTCCTCTATGCATTCGTTGGGATAATGCAGACTGAAAACAATGGATTTTGATAAGATCAGTAATTATTAATGGGAAAGTACTTGGCCTGGGTGTTTGCTGTTGCTGACTGACGCAGTGAGCGTGAAGCCTGCCTAAGTATTAGACTCTCTTATTACTTTTCTTTTACTTTTCACTATCGGCAAATGAAACTAACGCTACATAGATATAATAGCGTCCCTTTAAACAGCTCCATGGTGCAACACCTTCTGCAGCTCTGAAAAGGCTTGTACAAGGGTAGCCTTGGATTATATTTGGTGTAACGTCCATATTGTTGCTTGCCTTTTGCTGTTATTGCTGCAAACGCCATGTAGTTGCACTTGCTTGTATCAGATATTGCTAGTGACCAAGTTTCTCTTGCCGCTGTTTGTTGCAAAGTTGATGTTGCAGTTGATTGTAACAGTTTATTGTAAAAAAGGTTTTCTTTTTTGCTGCTTGACTATATAGCAAATACTGATGTTCCCGACTTGTGCCATTTTACTTTTATTTCGTTATCGCTGGTCACTAGCTTAACAAGCTAAACGGCGCAACGTGCTCAGTGTTTCTAAGAAATAAATATTACAGATACAATGTATCAAACGATAAAATTTATAATCTTTATTGCTGAAGAAGTTACAGCAGGTGTTTACTCCTGCACGCAGGAGAGTACTCTAAAATGTCCCCCGCGATAACATGTTTCATTCACAGGCATTCACAAGCCTACTGGCCTTTGATAATTTTCTGTCACGGCAAGCAGTCTTCAATATTACATAACGTGCAAAGAAGTTTATAACCCCTAAAGAAAACCGCTTTTATTATTTCCAACATTTATTTTGACTATAGTGGTTTTTTTAACATATTAGGAAACAATTTCGACATAACAAACTGAAATTCGTACATTTAGTTTTTCAACGAAAATATTTAACAAAACACTGACTTCAATTAATTCAAATGAAAATTTACTCCTTCAGTTCCAGCTTAATTTTATTACATTCTATTATTTACTGTTACCTTAATCTTAGTGATTGCATATTACGGAGAACTTGCATGCCATTTCCTCTCAACAAAGTACTGTCTAAGTTAGAATAACCTCCCAGCTAGGTTCGCCATTAGCATTATGTATTAATGCCATGTATTCTTATATCCAATCAGAACATCCACCAAACAATTTGCCAGCTTCCATTCGTAAATTATTCATATTTCAAAACCAAGGAAAGAAATTCACGCCGGACTCCAAAAAAAAAGGAAAAGGATTTCTGCCCGTATGGTCGAAAAATATTTTGAAAATATTTGATACAAAACAAGGTTCATTTCTGAGGTAAATATTCATATATAAAAGTTGTTTCTTTTCGTGTACGTGTGGTGAGGACTGTGAGAAATGTATGAACTTTCGCAATAAGATTTAATGCTTGTACTTCATAGGCACTCTGCAAAATCTTAATTAGCAGTCATTTGTTTGCGTTACTCATCTCCCAAACTTAAGTCGTTTATCATTATTGCTATGGCAATTGGAGTGTTCGTAAAATGTTCCAGTCTCTTAAGGATTCAATGCGATTTTCTTATAAAAACAAACGTATTTACTTGTTTGTAAACCATAATGCTCAATGATGACAATTGGCAAGAACCTGCTCCATTCTTTATTTGAATGAAAGCCAATTCCAACCATAATCATTTTGTTTTATTTTCAGTTTCATAATAATTTAATAAATCCAACCATCCATACCATGCCCTTAAAATCTAAAAAATTCAAAAAAATAGTTTAAACTTTGTTAATTGAATATTTATTTCCTCTTTTTTACTCGGGTTACTTTATAAACTTGAATTTCGTATAATTAGGGGACACCATTACTGATGTGTCCGAGACATATCACAAAATCGCTTTTCGATTGGCTAGAGAGTATCATTATAGCTGAGTGCATGTAGTTATGAAACACTTCAAGCCATTTTTGCATTCAAGTGTACGTACATACTAGCTGCCGGTATTCTAATTATACTGTATACAATGAAGAACGTGATGTCATCATTTCTAACATTGTCTAATTGTCTAATATTGTCTAATATTGTCTTATTAGCAATCCAGATTCTCGATTTATTTATTCACAGTACTTTAAGTCAAGAAAAGGCGTCAGGAAAAAGTTCTTCATCACCGAAACTGTTATGCCAGGGACATTAGCAACTTCTTAACATCGCTCAAAACCCCAATACAGAAAATATTATGAAGTTCAGAAGAAAATTATTGCTGCTTTGGTTATACGCTTCAACGTTAATCCATTGGTGTTATACAGGTAAGTCCGACTATCGACGAAGAGGCGACCATTCTTGTCAGTTCATGCTGGCGAATGGTTTTCTTGAAACGTCGAACCCATCCTAAACGACGCTATAATCTTTAAGGTCGTTATATAGTAATACCGTTGTCCGTTACATTTTCGTATGTTTGGCCATGATATACAAGCGACGATTAATCCTACTTCTTAACTATACTTATCTCAAACTTGTGTTGTCTAGAAACTTCATTGTGCTCTATCTTAATCTCTATCTTTTGAAGCTTTCTTCTTACACGGAAGCATCATGTTCCCACAACTCTGGTACACACGCGCTATACATAGATATCATAACTGATATTTACTGGACCTTTTTTAATATCAAAACAAGAATTCGTTATTTGTATGGCAACACGAAATGTCAGTTGTGCGATTGACACAAGATTCATTCATTGCGATTGAAAGATTCATCTAGACAGTTTTATATGTCAATTGGACCAGAACGTGAAAAAATATATATGCGTTGTGTTTGCAAATTTCGCATAAGATTGGCGGGGATGTTTTTATAATCTGCTTTCTAAAGAAAATCAATGGATATAATTTACTTTTCGACGCGAAATCATTAAAGGTTATATGTGTGTTTTGTAGTATGGGATTAGTCCTAAGCCATCTACTTCCTTGAATATTGGTAACGGTTCGACCCTCAGTCGTAATAAACCTTAATGTCCAAGTGTTTTTCGCATCGATCTTGTTTTAGGCGACATTTTCATAGAATGAAATGCTTTCGCTAGCCTACAGAGACGTTAGCAACCAAACTATGATTTGTAATCCATAGTGTTGGGATTACTTTTTCTTGGTGAAAACATAGGGATTATGAGTATATAAAGATGTCTTTGATATTATTTTGCATGTGCATATGCAATATGTTCTGCACGGGTGAAGCCCTAAGCCATAAGCAGGTACAATGAATGGGCTTTCTTAGAAATAATGATGAATAAACAGGTTGTATTGTTGTTTTGTAGTACATCGTGATGTAAAATGCAAATACGAGGAAAACCCTCCAAAACAAATGCCGAACCCTTGCAAACTCTACAATCTCTTGAAGTTTATACAACGAAAAAAGTTTTTTTTTGCTTTGCGAGGTGCTGTTTTTCAAGATGGTGTCGAGGAAAAGATGACGAATTTACCGAGAATTGGACGCCATATGCTAAACGTTTTTCCTAGAAAAGACTATTTATATTAATTTGCACGAACATCAGGGTTACTCAACACAAGCTTGACTATTATATACCAGACATGTTAAGTAATGATGCCAATACTAGTAACCACAGATTAAAAAATAATATGAAAACCTGTGAGAAATATTAAGTTTTTGTTCATTGCATCTGTGGAATCCTAGATGAGAGACTAACACGGTTTTTGAAACTTAAATATTAAACCTGACTGCAACTCAAAGATTTTCAATCCTAGGTGAAGTTCGTTCGAGTCTTTTTTCACACTGCAACTCAAAGATTTTCAATCCTAGGTGAAGTTCGTTCGAGTCTTTTTTCACACTTTCAGTCCCAACCTTTCCATTTCTAGCTCTACTTCCTCGTATCTTCGCTTTCACGAAAGCCTGCGTTGGCGGCAAAGAACGAACTTCTGCTAGAAAATGTCAGATGTTGATGATGTGGGACTAACTGTTGTCCAGTTCCGAAAACAAACTAAGAGCGAGGAAAATTAAAGAAGAAGGAAGTAAGACGTAATTAATAATAAATAACAAGTTTTCTAACTATAAGACAATGAAGTTGCAGTATAGATGGTCATCGAATGACGACCGAACTATTCGGCGGAATGACAAACAAAGATGAAAAACATTGCTTCTCGTACTTTCTTCTTGTTACTACAATTGTTTGCGCGATATATAATAATTCCTCAAGTTATCCCGATTTTTTCCTATCATAGAGCGTTTTAGCTGAAACTTCCTGCTTTACAAAAGCTTTATCAATACTGGGTTTGCTTATATTCAAACTATCATCTAAAATATATCATCTAAAATTTATCGTTTGATGTGTGCTATAAATCCTTTTGAAGTACCGTTCATATAAAAACACACAAAAAAATCCCCCCAAAACACCCGAAGCATCATCATCATCTTTTCTTATTAAAGTTTTTCTAAGATTTCGGAAAATTATTCCTTTCGATAGCGATGCAGATCATAGCAGTATATGCAAATAATGTTTGCATAATATTGCATAATCATTTCCTTCACGTGACCTACAGAGAACGATACTGATCGTTTTATTATATCATTATTACAAATCCATATATGGCGTTGTTTAGCTTAATAACTCGTTAAATGAATATAGATCGAAAGGTTTAGGTTCTACTGTGCAATAAATAGATATCGCAAGGTTTAATGGTTCTGATGACTGCCATGAAACTTGTGAATTCCTTCTTTGGGGCTAAAGATCAAGCAGGCAGTTTCGGTGGCTGAGCAGTTGCTTAGACTCAGTTCAGTTAACATCGGAGCTTGAATGACTATTTTGAGAAATAAATTAAATGTGAAATAGACTGTTGAAAAATATTAGGTTCCTTGGTTATCATAAGTGTTAATTTTGAATTTCTTCTTAAGACTCACTCAAATGCAAGTATTTCAGTGACTGGGCAGTTGACTGAACTGTTGTTCGACGCTTGACTCTAAGTTCCATCGAGAAAATGTGAAATAGACTATTAAAAAATATTAGGTTCCGCTAACTTTAATGGAAATCATCAATGATACTTTCGAGTTCCTTTTTTGGGTCACTGAAAGTCAAACATTTAAAAGTGGCTAAGCACTAGTGGCTAGGCTGTTGTTCAATATCGGAACTCGACCGACCAAAAAGAATGTAAAACAGGCTCCTTAATGAATAAATATAGAATATTATTATTTTTTAAATTCAAGATGTGCTGCAATTCATGGGCGGTATGGCTTTTTTTTATTAATTATTTTCCATTAGGGCTATCTTGAAATTAATCAACAATTCTATCAGTATCCTAATTCTTGTATTATATTTTGTAAATCGATTTTAATCGCGTTTATAATTGATTTCATTTTTTTGCCAATTGGCTGTCCAAATAGTGTGCATATGATTAACAGTCTAATCACGCATTTCTGTCCATAATTTGCAAATGCGATGCAAGGAGAGCTTGTTTTGACTCCATCCTTCAACTTGGCTGCCTAAATATTCCGTTATCACGTTGTTGCAACACTTGAATGAATACCATCTACGTGGGTCCCATCATTTACATTACCACAGTTGAAGTATGCTTTTCAAAGGTCGATACAGAACAGTGATTTTTTAGTGAATGGCGCCGAGAGCATACAGGATAGTCTTCTGGGTGTTTTTAAAATGATCTTCTGGGTGTTCTTAAAATGATCTTCTGAGTGTTTTTAAAATGATCTTCTGGGTGTTCTTAAAATGATCTTCTGAGTGTTTTTAAAAATGATCTTCTGAGTGTTTTTAAAATGATCTTCTGAGTGTTTTTAAAATGATCTTCTGGGTGTTCTTAAAATGATCTTCTGAGTGTTTTTAGAATGATCTTCTGAGTGTTTTTAAAATGATCTTCTGGGTGTTCTTAAAATGATCTTCTGAGTGTTTTTAAAATGATCTTCTGAGTGTTTTTAAAATGATCTTCTGAGTGTTTTTAAAATGATCTTCTGAGTGTTTTTAAAATGATCTTCTGGGTTTTTTTAAAATGATCTTCTGGGTGTTTTTAAAATGATCTTTGTTTAAATCACATGCACGTCTTCTATCGATTTTTCTTGGTTTCATGCATGACAATAGCACAAGTTGAATACTTTACTGTGATTTTAAGAATTGACCTGAAATTCCTGCATGCCATATAGAGGAGAAAATATATTACACCATTCTTGATTTTTTCGACCTGTCTTTCATCATCTGATCCACTACGTTAAACACTGTCAAAGTTACAAAGGAATATCGTGATTCCGATATGATTTTACAATCATACGAAACAAAGTTAGAATATACAAAGGAAAAATGAATATATCTCTGACCTTGGCTGCCTTTATTGGAGCAAGAATTAAAATTTTATATGCGAAACTGATTGGACCGACTTTTAAGGCTTTTTTTATGTTAATGGAGAGCATTGAGCAAAAAAAAACTGCGTGGCATATACTTGAATTGAAGTGGCAATAAGGACACAATAATATTAGATGTTTACAACTAGTTACCACTGTTGTCACTGCGCTGATCAAGACAACAGCCGCAAAAGGGAAATAGGGCAATACATGCAACTACCGCCAATCAGAGAATATAAAGGTACCGACCAATTTATTTGATTGCGTATTGCCCAATTTGCCTGTCGCAACTATTGTCTCGATCAGCGCGTAGTAATGAAAAATGTGGTAATATGCCATCAGTCTCTGGTTTGAATGGGGAAATGCATACAACTGCTTTAAACAAGGGTTGGTAAAGAATTTGTTGCATGTTGCATGCGGCTTAGCTGTAGATCTATTAGATAAAGCTAGGACCTGAGACCGGCAAGGATTATGAGATTATGGTGATTCAGTTTATGGACCTGTAATGTTTTTTCCCTTTACAATTTTTTTCAAACGACAATTTGCTAAAGACAATCATGCACCAGCCATCAAAACAGTTTATAACAAAAGTATATTTTTGGTGGCTTCCTGTTAGAGTCTTATTCATCGCTTTACTTTCATTTGTTCCACAGCAATCAATCACAAGCCATATATCCCTGATGATGTCAACGTTATTATTAAAGTACCAGAAGACACTAAAGTCGGTGAGTATCAATTGTCTCAACTGTGCTCATATTTGATCCACAATTCCATCATTAATATTATTATGCAAAACTGACTGTGTGTTGTTGTATAGGTACGTCTATTCGTAATATAACAGCAGTGGATCAGGAAGAACAATACATAAAATTTGGTCTGGATGATGTTGGTAAAACAGTGTTTGACATACGCAATTTTAATAAAAGTGTAGGTGAACTGATCTTGAAAGTATCGCTTAATAGAGAAGTAAGTATCGGCATTTTCGATTTTTCTCACTGCTGATCTATTTCTATAAATGTGTTCTGACATGTATTTTTCCGCATGTATAAGGTTCATTCCGGGGTTGAGGAAAAACACTGGGTCGAGTTGACATGTGGGACTGATATTGTCCCCAAAGCACTCCAATGCCAACTCGATTCACTTTTTTCCTCAACCTCCACCTTAATACTATTAATTCCGTTAACATAAGCATATATTCTACTTGATAATTGTTGTTGTTTGCTATTGCTCTTAGTCGGTTAGCACTTACGATTTCCACGTGACAGTGACGGATGACGGAGATGATAGAAAGGTATGTAGCAAATTCGTGATGACGTGCGGTATAGGGGGGCCATTGTACGACGATAACCTTGTCTTACATCAGGACTGTCTATATATACTCATACCAAATGGTTTGCAGGCTGCCTCTAATGGTTTGTTCTTTTTTTTTTTATTGGCTCCCCCGCTTGAACGGCCCGAATCCGGCTTCTGTCTGGACCGGCCTTCACAACAATTTTTCTTACAAAAACAACAATGACAGCAACAACAACAACAAATGAACAACAACAACACAACAACTGCGCAGTAGAACCATTTTTGCACTATTTTGACGAGAGAAACACTTAGCAATTCTCTTTATGTGGCCTTCCCTAGAACTTAAGAGTTTGGAAGTTTTTATTTTTGTGATCTACTATATTGCAGTAAACAGAATAATATGTCGCTATTGGATATTTCAAACTCTATGGACCGACTCACACTTGATCATTTGCCAGACTTACTTGCTTTATTTTATTATCAGGTATCAAAGTTGTTCATTCTTAACGTTGAGGACGTGAACGACAACAAACCAATCTTCGTTACACAGCCATATTGGAAATCAATACTTGAGGTAACGTGACGTTGATTTGTTATCTTTTCACCCTAGTCTTGTTTCGTGGTTGAGAAATACTTTATATCTTTTAGAATACAACTGTTGGTACGGAACTTCTGACCATCCAAGCGACAGACAGCGATCTAGGTTCTAATCAAGTTGTCACATACAGATTTAGTAACGATTCCAACTCTGCTCAGGTGAGATTATGATACAAATAGGCTCTCTTACTCCATACTATCTTTGTCCTTTAGTACAGTTTAGCACTGATTTATTTTCGTTTGTTATCGTTACACCAGCACAGTCCACTAGTGTTATTACTACCTCATGTTATTTGGTTATATATAAGACAAAAATCCTACCGTAAAGAGATTTCAAGAGACAGTTTATTATTTGTGATGGCAGTGGGAAAGGGTTGAAATATTGGTAAACTCCATTTTAAATACCAACCTCTCCAATCTATAAGCAAGGCTGAAATGTTTGGAAGCCCCCTGTCCCCAGTCCGATTTTTCAGAACATCTAAAGACTCTCTTCGCCCCAACCGAAACCACCTCCTAAATTAGCGCGAATGTCTAAAACGTTACTAACCGATCTATCACCCCTCCAATAATAATTAAAGACGTTTGCTTAAAGAGGAGAGTAGTATACAAATTTTTGCTAACTCAGTTCTTTTGTCGTTTTGCTTGCACTCCCCAGGACAATCCACTTGTTACCTTGTGGAAGGTTAGCACTGCTTGCACTGTTAAAGGAACTGTAAAGTATAAAAACTATGATAATTATGTGATGCAAAGTCTTCACAAGCTTGCAATTGTACATCCCTAGCATCACTGCTTTATCAGCAACATTCGATAATGAAAGTGAAAGCGATTGGGCTAGCCCTATGTAAAAGCTTCCTGAATGCAATATGCAAGCGAACGAAAGAAGCAATGTGATATAAGAATGCATAATATAATCGTAAATAATAATTTATTAATAAATTATAAATATTCAATGTTAAAATAGAGAGTAGATACTAATAACTTTGCATCGTTCATAATATTAATTATTAATAAACATAAAGTCAAACTTTTCCATAAAGAAATATACTAAATTAGATACCTAAAATAAGCCAAAAATTAGCGCTCAGCTTGTTCCTAAATGAACCAAAGAGTTGCATGTTTGACTTGCGTGTTTGAACCACAGGATTGCATGTTTGGACTAATTATAAAGGATTGCACGTTTAAACCATATGATTGCATGTTAGACTTGCATGTTTGAACCACATGATTGCATGTTAGACTTGCATGTTTGAACCACATGATTGCATGTTTAAAAGGATTGCATGTTTGGACTAAAGAATTGCATGTTTGAACCACAGGTTGCATGTTAGACTTACATATTTGAACCACATGATGGCATGTTAAACTCGCATATTCGAACCACAGAATTGTATGTTTGACTTGCATGTTTGAGCTTAAAGGAATGCATGTTTTAACGACTACACTTGCATTTTTGTTTCGTTACATCATGTAAAGGTACAATGGAACCGAATTATTTGTTGGGCAGCAGCCCACCTTCCATGAACTTGCCGCTAGTTTTGTCTCGTTCAGCGCATAGCTATGAAAAGAGTGGTACTAAAAATCACAGACCCGTAAGTGAAATAGCATAATTCATTTTTTTAGAAAAGTATTCCTCATGTTGTTTGTTTGTTACCTCAACAGACTTCTAAGTTTGCTATTGATAATTTACATGGAACAATCACTCTGGTGGCACCTTTGGACTACGAAACAACAACAAGGTACTTGTTACCTGTTGTGGCAGAGGTAAGGCTCCATCGTCATCATCTGCGATATCCATCCTGTAATGTAATAATGTAATATCACAATCCTCACCGGACCACTAACACCATATTGTATCATCATCATCAAAATGATCCAAACTTTGCAGTGAAGCCACTCGCTGCGCTCGTGGTTCCACTTGAGTTTGGATCATTTTTGACGTCATTTCATGTTCGATTACAGTACAGACCCATAGATAACCGACTTTGATTTGTTAGATTTTTTGTATCTCAATTTTTTCGTTTAGAAAGAATTGATGCAGAAGACACTACTGGTGGTTTATGAAAAAAATGGAAAAGGCGCGCGCATGCTTTATGCAGTTATAAAGCAGGCAGGGGTTGGCAGAACACGAGAGAAGTGTTAGGAGAAGCACGACTCGTAGAGGAGTGGTCGAGACACTTTTCGAGTGTTCTGTCAATCCCCAAGTTCTTTATAACTGCACACAGCACAGCAAGCAAGTTTTTTTTATTTCTTTTATAAAATTCAAATTACGATAACCGTCATTTTAGATGGGGATGACTCAACTTATGTGACACGTGATGTCCAACCAATCAAAACACAAAATTTATAACTTAAGTTTATTCACTGTTATTTTATAAAAAATATTTTCTTGCCAGGATGGAGGTAATCCCAAGAAAGAGAGTGAGACCACTGTTGTTATTGACGTAACTGATATCAGTGACAACCCACCAAAGTTTGAACAATCTGTCTATCTGAAGGAAATCGAAGAAAACATTCCTGTGGTAAGAATTATTTAGACGAAAACAAACAAACTTGCCAACCAAATGACAAATTTTCAGACAGGCAGACAGGCAGACAGACAGGCAGACAGGCAGACAGGCAGACAGGCAGACAGGCAGACAGGCAGACAGGCAGACAGGCAGACAGGCAGACAGGCAGACAGGCAGACAGGCAGACAGGCAGACAGGCAGACAGGCAGACAGGCAGACAGGCAGACAGGCAGACAGGCAGACAGGCAGACAGGCAGACAGGCAGACAGGCAGACAGGCAGACAGGCAGACAGGCAGACAGGCAGACAGGCAGACAGGCAGACAGGCAGACAGGCAGACAGGCAGACAGGCAGACAGGCAGACAGGCAGACAGGCAGACAGGCAGGCAGGCAGGCAGGCAGGCAGATAGGCAGACAGGCAAGGACATTTGAAATCACGATTGTGCACACTGAAGTTTTTGAAATGTGATGAGTAACCTCCCCACTTTCCCTCTCCAACTCACAAGCTGTATTTGAAAAAAAACACAAATTTGATATGCATTATTATGTAGGGAACAAGCGTGCTGAAAGTTGTCGCAAGAGATGGTGATGCTGGTATTAAGGACCAAATAAAATACGAAATATACAAAGGTATTACTTATATTTGACACAATTTCTTATCTGCCAATGTTTTGATGACTTAATCATAAGCATTTCAGCATTATATAAAGAATACTGACTGATGCAAAGGTGTCACCAATATTGAGTGGAGCAGCAAGTCGTCCCACTCCAACCCTTATGTTGACAAGTTTTCTTATCTGCTCCACAGGAACTTGTATCCACATACCTTAATGCTAATGAGGAAGAGGGAGGGATAATGTACTAGTTCTATGTTATCGGTCAGCTTTTTTATTGGACTCTAATCTTTTGTTCTTTGAAATCTTTTCAGGTAATAATGGTACGTTTACTATTAGCAGCAGTACTGGTGTCATTACGGTCAACAGTACAATCGACGCGGAGAAGACACAAAGCTACGAACTTCACATCCGAGTAAGATATCCATCTAGTAAAATATATTTAGTCCACAGTAGTTAGCTCCACAGATGTTAAACTTTCTTTAAACTTGTAGTTGTTTTGCATCCAATGTACCTTTTATCTACATCTATTTCTGTTTCTGCCAACATTGCTATTACCATTGCTATTATATATGTTTATCTTTTGTACGGTTGCTGAAAGTCATGTCCGTGAGGTTTTTCTTTATTCTTTTACGCGTCGTGGTTTCCTACGCTCCTCTCGTGTTCTCCCAACATCCCGCGTGTTTTGATCAGAGTATCAAACACAGAAAACTGTTTTTGATTTGTTTTATAAAATAACAAACGCGCGAAAAGATCGAAGAAAAGCAAAGTCTAAGTAAATTCTCCCTACGAGCCGTCTTATTTAAACTGACCAATGAGCGCGCGCGATAGATTAAAAATGACGATAGCGTGTTTTGATACTCTCATCAAACATGGTTTTCGACCAATCCTAGCGCGCGTAGTATACCAATTATTTTATAAATACTTTTAAAATCTATTCTGTTTTTCAGGCTTCTGAAGTTCCCAATCCAAGCTCCAACGCTACAGTGTCAGTACTAATAACTGTGATAGATAAGAACGATAATCCTCCTATCTTCTCGAAAGATATCTATTCATTTTCATTACGAGAGGATCTGGCCGAATCTGGAAAAATTGTTACTGACCAGTTGATCGTCAGTGATGCCGACAAAAACGTAAGAGCTGATTAGCAATATCCACTTTATCAACTCACACTTCATTATTGTCTGGAAGTACTTTTAATGAAGTTGACAGAGATGGTGATGATGCCGGAATGTGACAATCTTGTTACTGCTGATAATTGTGGTGTTATGGTGGTAAGATGATGATGATGATGATGTTGATGATGATGATTCTGCTGCTGATGGTGGTGGTGGTAAAAATAATGCTGTTGCTGATGATGATGCAATGATGGTGGTGCTCATCGCGTACAATTGCACTCAAAACTAGGTCATGACCGCCTTATAGTTGCGTTATAGTTTTACAAGTCCAGAACCGCCTGTGTCCTTGAGCTTGTATAAACTTTTTCATCATTTTTTGTCCGCCATTAAACATGCCATGACTATCCGCGCCAACAACAACTTTCAAGATTTCCCGCGAACAATTTTGGTCCCAGGCCTCATGCGGTTTGCTTCCTTGACTCCTAACCTCAAAACGGAGTTCGCTCGGTTTAAAAAAGTGCGTCTTCAATAGAAACTGGTGACTAAGAGCGTTGTTTCTAAGCCAACGAGGACCTGGCTACTCAATATGGCGGACGAAGAATTATAAAAACGATTGTAAATTTGACGCAATTCTCGAGCGATTCTGGACTTCTCATCGCAAAATAATAAGGAATAATTTATATAGAGTCGATATCCTTAAGTTCAAAGACGCTTTACAATATAAAAATGTGACTCAATAGATTTAAAATTGAAAATAAATTTAAGAAAAGAATGACTATTTCATGCCCATAATACATATCATTATTAACATATTTCAAATAAAATTCATTGCATTTCAATATATACATTACACATTTTTAAAATTCAATTAACAATACATTGATTTAGATTGGCTAAAAATAGGTAAGATTTTTACATATTGAAAACTCGTGTGAATAAAAAGGTCTTGAGACCACACTTAAAACTAGAAATTGTTTCGCAAGATCGAAGGGATAGAGATAGGCTGTTCCATAACTTAGGAGCAGCAACTGCAAAAGCTCTCTTCCCATATTTCTTTAGCCTGAAAGAGCCTTTGGTTAAGAGGTTCGCTGATGAAGATCTGAGAGGGCGAGAAGGCATACATGGCTTAAGTAGTTCGCAAATATAAGAGGGAGCAGCATTATTTAAGGCTTTGAAAGTCAACAAAAGTATCTTGAATTCGATACGCTGCTCTACAGGCAACCAGTGCAGACGATAAAGAACTGGAGTGATGTGATCGTGCTTGTGGCAACAAGATACAACTCGTGCTGCTGCATTTTGAACATGCTGAAGCTTTTGTAATAAATATTTAGGTAGACCATACAACAAGGAATTACAGCTGTCAAGTCTAGAAGATATCAAAGCATGGACAAGTGTCTCACAGGCTTCAAGAGAGATGAATCTACGAATCTTCCATATGTTCTTAATATGGAAAAAGCATGACTTGCAGATAGAGGTAACTTGCTTTTCCAGAGATAGATGTTCGTCAAAAACAACTCCTATATCACGAACAGAAGAAGATGGAGAGATATCATAGTTGCAGAAATAGAAAGAGCCAACAGGTGGTCTAGGATGATGTGCAGCAGACAATACGAGGCAAAACCAGCCTCCACAGTGACTGAACAAATACTTCAAAAATCGCATATCGCCTTTAAAGCCGAAAGAAACAAATGCAGGATTCATTTAATGCAGTGAATGTACATCAAATTTCCGGTGCTACATTTTTCAGAAGGGCATTTACGAAGACATGCTATGGCGTTTCTTAAAGACATTGGCATACAAAAGGACGCCATTTTGACACAGTATTCACTCAAAGAAAATCGCTGGATCCACCAAGAGCTAAGAGGCAAGATTAAAGCACACTAAACTATCGTTGTATTACTCTTATTTTCCGGTGCTACATTTTTTTTTGACGCTTACCCGTTATTGCGATCGAGAGTGGAAAGTAAGAATTCTTCCTTGTTGTTTGTAATTCCTCGATATTAATTAGCATGAAATGTGACAGGCGTTCCGTGATATAGTATGCAAATGAGCAAAGTCACCGGAAGTGACCCGGAATTGTACGCGATGTGGTGGTGGTGTTGTTGATGATGATGGTGATGATAATGATAATGATAGTGATGATTATGGTGGTGGTGATAATGATGATGATGACCATGGTGGGGGTGGGGCTGTAATGGTGATGATGGGGGTGATAATGATATTGATAGCAATGATGATAGTGGTGGCTGTGAAAATAGAGATAAATGATGTTTTGTGGATAACAAAAATGGTTATAATTAAGCCTTCTCCTGTTAATAGTCTTTGTTATTGATACATCGTAATGATGATCCTATCAAACACATTTTTATTTCAGCCTAAATTTCGGCGTTTCACGTATCACTTGACTGGAGGGGATAGCGACAAGTTTCGTATCGACCCATCGAGAGGCGAGGTCCGGATAAACAGTACACTGGACTACGAGACACAAGTCAATTATACCTTCACCGTAAGTAAAACCTTATCGGTGGTGCAACAACAAATGACATGAATAGTCACTGACTTGGACCGAGGCTCTCAACCTTGGTGGGCAACGTGTTAACTGGGACTTGTCTTTACTTTTATGTGATGGGAAAATTGATCACTGAAACTGGATAGACGAAAATGCCAACAAGTCATTTATCTAAAACATGATCATCCTCGAGACAAGAAATTTGGAAAAAAGGATCAGCATGAATATTTGTTCTTAATCTTCATGCTCTCTCATGACCCATACCGCCATATACACCTTGATGATATTGCGTTAACAGTTTTTCTTTCCACAGATCGTCGTAACAGAGACAAAAACAGACGAGAAGTACAGTGATAATGCTACTTTTCACTTGACTCTCATCAATGATAACGACAACAAACCAATCTTTCCTAATTCTTCATATAATTACACATTCGACGAAGAGGTCCCCCCAGGGAAAGAGATTGCTGTTATAACGGTGAGCAGGAAAACCTTTCTGTTATTTAGAAATAGTGTAGACGCATTAATTAGTATACAGCCATTTCGAAAAAAGTTGGTGAAGGTTTTGTTGCATGTTGCATACCACACTCGAGCTACACTATGGACGATGTGAATACAATCAGCGAAGAGAATCAAAACAATATAAATTTTTCCTAAAATTTGTCTGCTATTTTTTTCGGCATTTTTTTCATGCATGAAGAAGAACTTTATTTGTACCCATTATTACATTATTTTCTAATTTTGATACATTGTTATATATTAGACAGATTGAGGGGTACCAACTTCCAAAAATAACTAGAAAGCTAAAAATGCTTGGAAGTCGGTTTACATATTCTTAATTAAGATTCATTACATTTGCAACATGCAACACGCAACATGCAACACGCAACATGCAACACGCAACACGCAACATGCAACACGCAACACGCAACACGCAACACGCAACACGCAACACGCAACACGCAACACGCAACATGCAACATGCAACATGCAACATGCAACAGAACTTTCGCCCAACCTTGTTTGAAAAAAATGTGTATAGAAAGATGGTGATGATAAATGGTAATCAATTGCAATTGCTAAACTAAAAGAGAGATGAAGGGACAATATTAGACGTTTCGAAAATTAGGAATACTTTACGTAAAGGCTTTCCCAATCAATGACGATTTCTTTCTGTTGCATCTGACAGACATCTAACATGTTTATATGTTGACTAGGCAACCGATGCGGATGATGGTTCATTTGGCCAAGTCACTTACGAGCTAAAAGGCAGTCAGTCTTCATTGTAAGTTTACCTTGGTAATCAAAGCTTCTGTTAGTAAAGACACGTATGCATGGCTCGATTCATCTAAGTTTTGACTTTATTTATATTTTAGTTTTGCTGTCGATCCTAATACTGGTAACATCACAGCAGCAAGAACCCTTGACTATGAAGAAGTCCACAGCTACCAGTTTTATGTGATCGCTAGTGATGGTGGTGGAATATCCAAGGAAGAAGCAACTGCTACAATAAATGTTGCTTTACGGGATGTCAATGACAACGACCCAGTCTTCACTGAAAGGCTATACACAAGCGAGATCAAAGAAAATTCAGCCGCTGGAGTCATTGCAGTTAAGGTATGCTCGTACCGCCTTACCGTCTTGGCTTGTGAGGTTATTATTTATCTATTTTTTGAGATTTTGCCCGGAAGCTGGTGCTGCACGGTAGGAAACAGGGTCCCCTTCGGGGTACACTGCAACAGTTTCCAACCCCGTAAAATCCTCATACCTATCCCACAATCAACCCATTAAGAAATCGTATAGTTGCTGGAGTTATTTATTGAGTTACAAACTTGCATTATACTCTGTGTGCCCGCGGCCAGCGAGTGCCTTTCTTCGTCGATAATATGCAAGTTTAACATACATTCTGATTCTCTACCCCTATATAAGAGATAATATTCAATGAGGAAGTAATAGTCTAGCTGAGTTTGGAAAACCATAACGCGCAATTTGATAACAAATTTTGAATATCCTTTCTGTTAGATGATCAGTTCTAAAATCATAAATATGGTACACTAGTCTCACAAGATTTCCCATTTTCGAGTAACATTAATTTTAATAAAAACTCTCATTGGCAATATGCTTTTCAGGACAACTTTGATTTTTTATATCAGCTGTGCATTTTTTCTGCCTATCGTTATTTTAATAATCTAATGTTTTTGTTGTTGTTTTTTTTCGGTTCGCTATCATAAATAGGTGACCGTCAGCGACAAAGATAGCGAAGACAATGGAAACGTAAGTCACAAGCCTTATGGTTTCTTTTTGGACTGTCTTCCCTATTGAAGAAACATCAGTCTCTTATAAAAAAATTGTAAAAAACCTATTTACTGATTATTGGTTTCTTGTAAATAATGTCTTATAATGTGTATACAGTATCTCTTTGCATGTTAATTTATAATTTCTTTATTAACAGTTTTAATAACACCTTATAGTTATACTAGTTTATGTGTTTGTAAAAAATCTATATAATTGGCTCTGTATATATTGTTGTTCGACATGGGTTTATTTAACAATAAAAAGTGCCCCTAAAGATGTTCGCCTTTCTGAAATTTAAAAAAAAAAAATGGTGGCATATAGAATCGTGTTGGATAAGATTACAGGGAGCACAAGAACAAGCTCGACTGTGCATTCCTTCATATTCATTCAATCAACCTCGCAATTCCACATCAAACTTTGGTTGACCTCTATTTTATATGAGCGTCCGAAACGTCAGTAAGATTTTTCATCTTTTCACGGTGTAAAATTTATCCTTTTATCATTTCTATTGGAATCACAGATTACAATGACTTGAGTATGTTTCTGTTTTTCAGGTTTCCTTGAGCATTACATCTGGTAACATCGATAACGCTTTTGCTATCAATGCAACTGGTTTCATCACGACAACCAAATCACTGGACAGAGAAGCCACAGCCTCGTATACGTTAACGGTACAACTATATGAAACATTTGATAGAAAGGATATTCAATAGTCACTATCTCATGCAGAGGCTCGTGAAAAAATCCGAGTCAACCTGACGAGATAACACACACATAAACACACACACTTACACACACTAGCACACACTAACACACGCTTACACACACACTTACACACAAATCGATGAAACTTGGATTTTTCCCCGAGCTCCTGCATAAGCTAGTGACTATTAGATATCCTTTCTATCAATTCTATTTGCTATGCTATGAGATAATTATAATAGATATTTTTGTTAAAATTCATCATATATTGAATTAATTCTTAAAAGTGAGAAATAAAAACGTCGGTCTTCTTTCATATATTTTCTTTTCTTTCTTTGAAGATTCATTGCTTATTGTTTATTATGTTTTTATGCTTTTATCCCCAGATCAATGCAAGTGATCATGGTATCCCTCCCAGAACCGAAACGACAACAGTCGCCGTGGACGTACTGGATGAAAATGATAACACTCCTTATATAACCCTAGGAAGCCATGTCGTGAAGAACATCAGTGAGGTAAACCATAACATTAAATAAAATGAAAAAACTGATTTAAACACCAAAACCTCCTTTACAGGCGTTTCCCATATTCCTATATATTCCAGAGCTTTCCCACTCGCGGGGTAACTTCGCCATTATAGCGAGGTCACTTTGCCACATCAGTCAAAGCTTTTCGCCTCTCTCTTCGCTGAGGGAGGGCTAGAGATGATGACACAGCTGAAGACACCCATACAGTTTGTCGAATCGATCAATGCACTCACTATACATTTACTTAAAGGTACACGGGCCTTATATCCACGAACATCGTCTTAAAAATTATATATCCATCAAACACGCTGTAAGCATGTGTAAGGTCCTCTTACAAATGAGGAAAATATTTGACATACAGCCGCACGTGCATCATTAACAACATTGATTAATGATACTGTGCAATTTGAAGTCTACCTATAATACGTACATAACAAGTACTTTCTACTCTCCTATAGAGTGATGGAGGTGGGACAATCCTGTTTAAATCTCTACCGGCCATCGATAGGGATGCTGGTTCGAATGGATGCATAACGTACTCTATGTCGGGTGCAGACGACCGATTCATATTAAATAGTGACACTGGTAGGCTCCAGATCTCTCCGACTGGTCTTGACCGTGAAATTAAAAGTAGCTATGACCTGGTAATTGATGTAACAGATGCAGGCTCACCACCACGACAGGTACGTCAAATGATCATACGAATACTTCAACTTCAACGAATACTTCTACTCTTAATGTCATAGTATTTAAAATGAAGTTAATGGAATATGAAAAAATGGAATATAGTACTTCCAGAAAAAATAGCAAAAATTACTTTCCTCGTAAGAAATACCAACAAATGCAGAATCTTTTACTTATATTATAATGGAAAGAATGAAAGCCCTTAGTCTTAGTGTGAGTGTTAGTATTATACGTAGTATGAGTATCATAATTCAACAAATTTCTTAACTTAGACAGCAAAAGACAGTAGTTCAGCATCCTGGATGGGGTAGGTGCGAATGAAGGGGAGGGTCGCACGAGGTGCACACTCCTCCTTAGATGATCTGATATCTACTGCGTTATTGATGCTTGAGTTTGTGAACGTCGAATCAAAAATGGTGCACCCCTTCTAAAAAAATCCTGGGTCAGACACTGGTGGGTTTGGACTCTTGATTGCGGTTTATACATTCATATCATATTACGGATCCAAGGTTTATTATTATTTCTATTTTTCTTTTAGAATTCCACCACAATACATGTGGAAATACTGGACACCAATGACAACGCACCAGTATTTGACCCCAAACCATCAGAGGATTCCTCTGCTTACATAAAAGAAATAAATGAAGGGCCGAGTACGTTAAACACTGTCATCATTCAGTTGAACGCTACCGACCAAGACGAAGGCCTCAATAAGAAGATAATCTATTCGTTGACAGGAGACGAGCATGGCTTCTTCAGTCTGGATAATACAACGGTGAGAATTGTAGATTTAAAAAATTCATTTTCAGGTTCAGGGAAAACCAATTCAAACCAATAAGCCCACTTAGTTAAGTTACATAGATCCTGTACCAAAGAAAGAAGGTGCACGTGACTTGCACACGTTTATATAACATTTAGTTCGGTAAACACAACGACAATTGTTTCCGCTATCTTTTGTTTCCAGCCTATCAAAAATTGGCATTATTTTTGCAGTCCTTTTTCCCATCATCTACAAAACTTTGGAATTCTCTAGATTTTCAAACAAGAAACGCAAGCTCTCTTTAGAAATGAATTTTAAAAATGAAATTAATGATAAGTTAATCGGAATGTCAAAATATAATAAGCTGTATGATTACTCTCTTTCGATGGCTGCATCAATTCTTCATTCAAGATTTAGATTAGGTGCCTGTGCACTAAATGAGTATTTGTTTAATATAAACTGTTCTATGTCGCCCAAATGTAGATGCGAGATTGATAAAGAAAATGTTTTGCATTTTTTCTTTTTATGTCTCCACTCCATTCACACCAAGGCTTAAACATGTTTTAAGGTGGTTTAACTAAACAGGTTTGGAAAACTCTCTACGAACACTGCACAATCTTTGGTAAAATAATGCATGTAAACTATCCTTTGTCTTACTCTGACAATATTTTAGAAAGTTTTATTATATTGTAGGTTTCTAGTTTCTCATTTTTTTCTCAATGAAAACATAGTTTAACTAAACACGTTTAGGTATGAATGGGGTACTTAGTCTTACCTCAGCTGCACTGATTTGTGCTAGTTTGTGGCAAAAAAAATAAAAATCATCAAACCGGCAAAAATTGAGTTAGTTTCTTTTTGGTCGTAATGAATTAAGTTTTGAGGATAACCATAAGCTATTTGAAGAAGTTCAAAAGTACATTCTGGCCAAAAAAACGTTTTTCTACAACAATGATAATGCCCTTCAGTAATTAATTGTATTATGTACTATACTGTCGTACTTGTCAAATTTTGATTTTCTTTACTTCTTTTAAACTCTTTTTGTAACTTAGTTTACTGTAACTAACTGAACTAGATAACACATTTCCACGTGCTTGTAAAGTTTTTTTCCTTTGTTTATTATGATAGATGTAAGCCCCCGCGAAAAGTTTCTATGCTTTTGGGCCAAACATTATGTTAAATATGTTTAAATAAAACAAAATTGGCATTGCTTATATGTAGCCTCCAGAAGGGGATTTCTAGTTGTCTATGAAGGGCTCTCTTCTATACCTCTGGCTCAAATTATTTTAGATCTAGATCTATATAGTGTGATAATCGCTTGGTGATAGAAATCCTAGCTTTAATCATGGTTTTAAGGGAAGATGAGCGATTGGTTCGGTTCGTATGAGCTCGTGAATATGGTGGCCACTATAAATTCTTTAGTATCAATCAATACGAGTCGTACCCTGGGTGCCAGAGGCAATACAAGTCGATGAAGAGGAATGGCATTTCTTGAGGTGTCTCATATTGTATGTGTATTCAACGATGCCTGATGGGTTCATATTAGACTTATGTTGGGTTAAGATTATGTCGTATATCTTCCACTGCTTCTATACGTTTGTTCTTAAGCATATTAAACTTAATACTGTAAATGAATATATTTGAGATATTATACGGCTTTTTTAATGAAACAAATAAAATAAAATAAGTACGGGACTAAAACAAAAACATACAAAAGTTGCATTAATTAATATATAAAGTGTGTTGCATAACACAAATTTCTCATGTAAAAATCCTTAACTCGTCAATTCTTTCATATTTTCTTCTTCTGCTATTTTTTGCAATTTTAAAAAGGTCTTGCTTGTTGTCTGGTTTTTATTCATCTAAGGAATAGATATTATTTCATTTCTGGTATTTGACCTTTAAGTTCATTGTATAGTTTGGACTTTTACCCGGACTTTCAATAAACGGGTTTTCTGTTGCATGTCAAGTCTCCTCCACACACTGCGCATGATACAAATAAAACTTATCTTAAACGACTTCTTTTTTACCAACTTGTGATTTTAATTTCCATTGCAGCTCTTGATATTTTCGAGCTTAAATTTTTGACGTTGTAGGAATAAACACAAGTATATACGTTAAAGACTTTTTTCATGGAAATTGGTTAAATTCAATTTTACTTCATCATCCTAGTTCCAGTAAGCAAAGTATTTCTTCAGTTCAAATTGTAGTACCCTTTATGCCATCCATGCCTTTTCACCAGTAAGTTAAGCATTCTTCAAGCGAACTTCACAACATGCCGCTGGATAGAACACAATTTTTGTCAGCACTATTAAAGCGAAGCATCCCAGGACGACCACCACCACACTATACTCAAACAAAACCTCGTCTTTTGATAGCAGCCTTGAAATATTGTACTCTTGAGAATGGATGTTCATATCGTCTCTTTGCTCAGCCATCGGAATTTTTCGATGTTCAACTAGTCCTTCCAAAAATACTTGAAAGATAGCTTGGATGCGTCTTGATCAATGTCTTGGTAAAGGTACTTTGACGTTGTTGTTGCCTCTCAAAAATTTCTATCTTTATAGAACCAATAACAGCGGGGTGTTTATAAAAATAGACTTACTGTAGTGTTTCTTGCTAAAATTAAATCAAAATCTGTTGTGTGATTTCTTTCCTTGGTTTCCTAATTAAGTTTCCGTGCTGAACGATGAGTGTTTAAATCCAGATGCTGCAGCTCTACTTTTCCATCGATCCGCTTAAACTTATTCAAGAATCAAAGGTCAAGCAATAGTGTCTGGAAAAGTATCCCTGTCCAGACAATACCTGGCTTGTTAGTTTTTGGGTGATTGGGAAATCCTTTGTTTCCAGTAATATTTCTTTCAGATGGCCACTGTTCCAACGCAATTAAGGCAAATCCAATAGTGGTTATTATTATTCTGATATTTAAACCCTTGAAGTGTCTATTGTTTTAATTGCTGTCCAATTAAATTGAAGAAATGCAGACTTTACAATCTATTTTTAAAATTTACTAAAATGCATGTACAGACGGCAAGATTGTCGTGAAATCGGCAAGGTTGATAAAAATGAGAGTCAGTAAGACTTACTTTAGCATGTTATTATTATATTGGTATATTTGGCAATAGAGACCGGTATTATTCAGTCTGTTATTAATTATTTTAAAAGGGGGGGGGGAGGGGGGGGGGGTGGGGTGAGGGTGGGTGGGGGTTATCTTTGCTTCCAGAGGCTCGCTCACTGCTTCTCAGGGTCGTTTGACAAGTTATGTAACAAGTAACGCTTGATCTTATGAGATCATGAACTGATGCTTCTTATTTGAATCAGGGAAAGTTGACTGTTGTCAAAGTGCTTGACCGAGAAGATACACAAATGCCTAAAGATGCTTCTAATAATGGTCAATTCTTGCTGGACGTGACAGCAACTGACCAGGCACAACCTGTTTCAGTCAGGAAATCCGCGACTGTGAGGGTAAGAGATTTGTCAGTTACTGTTTACCCCCAATTGTGGACTCTTTTCCACATTTGTTCCATAAATACAAAATGTATTGAGTAAGAAAAAAAGTGGATAATCAATGCCGTTTCGATGCCGTGGAAATGTTTGGAAAGACTGAACTCACTTCAAGTTTATGCGTAGTGCATATTATAGAGAAGCCTGGTCTAATTTGGTTGACATGACAAAGAATTCAGATTCTCAGGGGGAAAAGATTCTATTTTTGTGCCTCCTGTCATGGCTACCATCACGTGATGGCGCAAAGTCTTTATTCTAATAAAAAGAATATTGATTTCATTTTAGATAACTATTAAGGTAAAGGACATCAACGATAACTCGCCCAAATTCCAGAAACAAAGCTTTGAAGAACACGTAAGCGAGGCTGCACGAACCGGAAGCAACGTGATCCAAGTATCTGCGTTAGACAAGGACTTAGAATTGTCAGGAAAAGTTCTTTACAACATCACTAATGGGGATCCAAATGGTAAATAAACAAGGCGCTAAAAATGCTTCGTATTCGTTCACTTATTTTTGTAGACTAAATTAAATACAGTCAATTCGAAAAACGTTGTCGTCGACCGACTCAAGCCTACGCGACTGGACCGAAAGGAATATGGGTAAAAATCACTGAAGCGGTTAAACATTCGTTTTGAATTAAATAGTTCCCGCTAGTAATAAGATAATAATGGCGAAAAACAATCCATCAAATGCATGTCGTTGGGTTTAGGGAAAGAAAAACAAAGTAGTTATGATTCAGTTCACAATTTCGAAAATATGAAGGCATTAAAAAAACGTCTCCTTCAACTCTTCCCTCTCGCCTACGAAGGTTCGTGCTGTAAACCAGGCATAACTAGTCAGATAAAATTATGGAGTCATCTCGGCTTCAATGATTACTAACCAGAGTTCCTTTCGGTCCAGTCGCGTAGACTTGAGTTGGTCGACGACAACATTTTTGGAATTGACTGTATATCAGTCTTTATCACCGTCGCATCACTTGCATTTTGAACCAACACTTAGACAACTGCAAGGTAGACCTGGCTAGGACTGTTTAGATCTGTAATGAACGCACTAAAATTACATAAAAATTGAAGTTAAAAAGAAAGAAATAGGAAAGACAGCTAAACATTAAATATTAGAAAACTCTTCTCCATAGTCACCTTTTCGAAGGAGAGTCTCACAGTCCTCTACAACTCGGTTTCTTAACTATTTTTCATACCTTAGAACTTGGAGCAGGTGAATTGCGAGCGCAATTGCAAAATGCTGAATGTGAGCCCAACATATATAGAACAAATGGGCTTCACTTTTTTGGATTGGTATGGCCAAAATTCCAAGGAACTCCCTGAAATATGAAGCATATATATAATAGTTTAAAAACGAAATATCTTATATTTACCAACTACTTTTTTTGTCGTCAGGTACGTTTGGCATTTCCGAAACTGGGTACATTTTCACCGAAAAGCCATTAGACGCAGAAGATGTTTTGCTGTACAATCTCACTGTGTTGGCCAAAGACGAAGGATCGCCTCCATTGAGTTCTACGGTAAATAGGAAACATTTATTCTAACTAAATGAAGAGTTCTTTGATGAAAAATGTGCCCCACAAATTGTCTTATGATATAACCATGTATTCCTTGGCTTTATGCTTTTCTACTGCTAACAAACTCATAAACACTTTCAGCAGTGCTCCTTTTTATAGCTTTCATAATACTGTGAAGTTGTTAAGCTTATCAGCTTTACCAGTATATCAGTTGTGTTAGAATGAGACCTTTGTATTTTGCAGCATTTCTATTTTTGTGGATAATTTTCCTAAACCATGTCATACTTCCCAGGCCTTTGTAGGTATTCACGTGGATGACGTCAATGACAACGATCCAAAATTCAACCAATCAACGTACACCGCATCAGTAATGGAAAATTGTGCAACAGGAACATCAGTACTCACTGTCTATGCCTCAGATAAAGATAAAGGATTGAATGGCAATGTCACATACAAGATCTCCAGTGGAAACCAGAAAAATGCATTCCAGATCGATGTTGTGACAGGAGTGATTAGTACTGCTGCATCCATTGACAGGGAAGTCATTCAACAGTACATTCTGACTGTGCAGGCTGAGGATCAAGGGCAACCATCAAGCAGGAAGGTAGAGTGTCTTCTCTTTCTATGTCCAATAGTCCGCCTGAGACAATCGTGATTGAAGGTGTATCTAAAGTGATTTGCAATTTTGTTGATGAATCTTTTGTTAAATTCAGCAACATGAAAGCTATGCAAGCCACCGATATATCATCTTCAGTGATGATAATTAGTAGCATCCACAAAACTAGCAATTGATAATTTTATGATATTTTTCCAACAGGATTTTGCAGAGGTTCGAATAACGGTAGACGATGAGAACGATAACAGCCCACAATTCACAGGAAGTCCATTCTCAGCAAATATCAAGGAAAACTCGCCTTCAGGAACAACTCTTGCACTGGTTGGTTCAATTATGATGTATTTTAGCATTATGTGAAAGAGGCAGTTCGATCTGTGTCCAAATCTGCGAATAAACATTTTAATTATAAAATATCATTTGACGGGAAATAAGAGGACATGCCTGGGATATAATGATATCAAATATAAAGGCAAAACTTCTTCAAGCACAGGCAGTTTAATATGCCGTTAGACGTTTCGCTGGTTAAGGCTTTCTCAATAATTTGGGAGTCATTTAACATAGTGCTACATATATAATCTCCATTTAGAGCCCAAATGATATCTTTTATAATACCGTTTGTTTGCAGAAAAAAGAAATCCATGCAGCAGATGCAGATATCGGCATATATGAGAAAATAACCTACAGTCTCGAAGGTTTGTGTTGGATTTTTCAGTTTTATACGAATACTTGTTCTTAGATCTTAGGTGATCACAAGTAAGGTCACTTACGTTTCATTTTGTGCCCACAACTAAAACCGTGAGAAAGGAGAAAATGCTCCGATGAGGAAACATACTATATGTATGTATTCGGATATTATAAACAAAAAGAGCTCATCTCAGACGTAAGACCATTTACGAGACCATAAAAAGCTAGAACCTAAGGCATCTCCAACTTCCCCTACCCATTGCTGACAATTGATCAACTTGTGAGGTATGCGGAAGTTTTCGCAGGGACAAAAATGTGAGAAATATTTCTTTCTTTATTATTTCTTATCCTCCGCTCATGATAAAAATGTTTCTCGTCATTACTATATTAGTTCGTTATAGTTGAGCAAGAAACTTTTTGTCCTGACTATATTCGTTTCATTATCTAGGTTTAGGCGCTGAGCATTTCAACATCAACGGCAGCACTGGTGTCATAGCAACAAGCAACAGCAGTTCACTGGATCGAGAAAAAAATGCTTCATATTCGCTTGATGTCATAGCAACAGACGGTGGAAACAAAAACGCATCTGCTAAACTAGTGATCTCCGTAACAGATGTTAACGACGAGCCTCCTAGATTTTCACAAGCAATATACTATGCCAATATATCAGAGGATGCCGGTCAAGGAAGCACAGTTACCAAGGTGACAGCTACTGATTTGGACACAGGAATAAATGGTCAGATAATTTATACCTCTAATGGGGCTGATGGAAAATTCTATGTTAGCAGATCTACAGGTAACTCAATAAATGTTTTAGTACTTGGTCGTATATTCATTATATTTAAAATGGTAATGTGTAAAGAGGTTGTATTCTAAATCATTCTACTGTCTCTCGCAGACATAGAGTTTAATTTGACTAGATGTAAAACATCTTGAAGAACCTTTTCAATTATATTTCAAGATTGACTCCTGGAAAACTTATCATGCCTGGACAAATAAGTACGCAGTAAACGGTACTGACGTATCTCACTTATATAAAGTTTACATAGATTAAGTCCGGAATAAAAGAAACTGTGCGGAAATTTTAAACACAAAGCAACAAAATATCCTGACTTCCTATAACACCTTGCAGATGTTACGGTATAAGTTACAGAACCAAAAACGTTACTGTTTGTTAAGTGTTTTGTTTTTCATTGTTCTTTTTTACAGGCAGCATCATTGTTGATTCTTCACTGGATCGAGAGTTCAAAAGTTCCTACATCTTAAACATTACGGCAGCCAATATTGTCGAACCTAATTTTGAGGGACACACCCAGATCCACATAACAGTTACTGATGTCATAGACGACAAACCCTATTTCAGTACACCAACTATGATGGTTTCGTTGCCTGAAAATGCGTCAGTTGGAACAAACGTCACAAGAGTAACAGCCTTAGACAAGGATGTTGGTGATAGCGTGAATTATGTCATTGTGGATGGAGACGTTTATGAGCAGTTTAAAATCGATAACATAACTGGAGATATATTTACAACAAAGTCGTTGGACAGGGAAAACACTACGAAGCATACATTATCGATACAGGCGAGGGATAGCAAAGGTTTAGAGTCTGAGAACAACGTTAAGGTGGAGATAGATGTCGATGACGTGAATGACAACTCCCCTGTCTTCAAACAAAGAGAGTACATCGTAGACTACAGAGAGCAGTCACCAAAAGACACGAGTATTCTAAAGATTACGGCAACTGATGCTGACTTAGGCGTTAATGCACAAATTCGTTACAGTATTGTGGGGAACGTGACGAGTAAGGTTTCAGTTAATCCAATAACAGGATTGATATCCCAGGGAGACGTTGAGCTCGACAGAGAAATGCAACCTTATTTCAACTTTACAGTCAAAGCAACTGATCAAGGAGTACCACCAAAGTCAACTCTTGCCCATGTGTCACTTGTTCTTGTGGACATCAATGATAATAGTCCCAAATTTGCAAATGAGACTTATTACGCAACAGTCAAGGAAAATGAACCAATAGGAACTCATGTATTCGTTGCCAGTGCAAAGGATAATGACACTGGTAGCAACGCGAGGCTGGAATATGGATTAGGTGGATCGTCAAGATTGATGTTTAAGATCGATTCTGACAGGGTAATTATGAAACTCACTATTCTACCCTACCATGTTCACTTATGCAAGATATGTTACTAAGCTTTACTGTGGTTTTCGATATTTTGCGCACTCAGATATTTCAACGGCTTGTTACTGCCGCCAGTCAAGAACATCGCAGGATATCGAAAGCAAGAGTAAAACAAGAGAAAAATAGCAGGAAATCCTTGCACTTAAAAACTATTGATTCATGCAGAAATAACTTCGATGGCTGTGGTTATTCTCAATTTTATGCATACTATCCTCCAGACCAATAGACCCTTACCAAAATTAATATTATCAAAATTATTTCAAATTTAATCAAGAAAAAGTGTGATTTTTTAATATGTTGATGTTAACCTCACATTCATTATGATTGAGAGGAATGTAATGAGCTATCAAAACAACTTTACTTACTATTTTCAGTTGACAATGCCATTGAATGCTTTGTCTTATCATGGCCTTTATATTTTACAGGGTAATATAAGTACAAACGAACTATTGGATCGTGAGGCAGTTGAATCATATACATTGACTTTGCGTGTAGTTGACGGGGCCATAAGACCAAGAGAAGGATCTGCCAATGTAAGAAACTATTTCGTCTATTGTCCTTCAATTGTATAGATAAAGTACGCTTTAAGGACGTTTAAAGGCATTGTTTGTGCGCGTATCTTTTGCGCATATAGCATGGCTGTATTACCTCTGTGTTTTTCAAGGTCAAATCAACACCGTAATTCCCATCTTTTATTTTATTAATTGATAAAGCTTGAGGAAAACAGACATGGGAAACGAATTTGCCCACGAACGTCCTTAACGGCATAATGTTTTTGTCAAAGTGTTGATGTTTGTACAGACAAATAATTTGTGCTTACCCTGCAGTTGATAGTAACAGTGCTTGACGTCAATGACCACTCACCTGTATTCAACCAAGAGAGATACTCATTTGCAGTCGTCGAGAGTGTACCCAGCGGGCACTTGATTGGAACTGTCTCTACCACAGATAAGGATATTGATGAAAATGCACGAGTCTCTTATTCTATCACAGCTGGAAATGAAAGTAAGATTCAAATTAATGTTCTTTTCAATTTCATTAAACAAAATGAATTAATGAATAAAAATCATGAGGTATCTTAAAATTCGAAGAGAAAAAACAGGTCCTGTGCCTGCAGCGGTAAGCAAGTATGCACTGGATTCTTCGTTTATCTTTCTATTTTTCTGAATATTTTCCAGTGAATCTCTTCGCAATAAACGAAACAACAGGAAAGATAACCACGGTATCATCACTTGACAGAGAAACCAATGACACTTTTACTTTAACCATAAAGGTAGGTAGATAGAGAATATTATCATACTGCTATTAAACACAGATCCCCCCCCCGGTCAAATTACTTGAGCAGCTGCAAATGTTACAATACATTTTAAGGCTGCCAAGTAAGATTATTGAATGCAGTGGCTCGGATAACCTCGTAAAATGGTAACTCCGTCTCATTCAGAGTCGTTGATGATAGTGACACAATTTATCAGAAGCGACTGTCACGTGTCACGCTCTCTTAATAAAGTTTATTTATTTATTTTATTTATCTAAAATGCCAGTGAAACATTTTGCTGTAGCCTGCATTTTGATAATGCAACACAAATAAATATCATCCTTGCCGTAGAAATAAATGGAAGAATGGAGATCTAGTTGATGTTTGTTCCGAAACCAATCATTAATACATTAATAAGTTAGTATAACGTTGTAACCGTAACTTCCGTTCTTCATTGATGAATTATAAATGTTCTCACACCAGGCCCAGGATCACGGATCACCCCAAATGGAAAGTAATACAACAGTTACCGTCACCATTAACGATGTGAACGACAACAAGCCAGTCTTCAATCAGCAAGTGTATAATATATCACTAAAGGAAAGTGCGCAACCCGGAACAGTGGTAAGTTAATGTGTAATCCATTTGAGGGGGGATTGATAGGAAGATTATCTGTGTGGTCAAAATCCTTGACTTCAAAAAATTAGAAGTCAGTCATATAATTACAGTCAAACAAGCTCAAGCGTTGACCCCTAGATTCGATTAATGAAATCAATAGTCAATTATTCCTTTTATATGTACGAATCGGAATAATGCAATATTGCAATCTTCAAATGAAAATTCAGTTCATTATTCGACTCGTGATGAAGAAGGTAAATCATCTAAATTACGGATACCTTCGAGCAGAAGTCGCTCTCTTATTTCATAAGCATACACACAAGGTTTTGTAATTTCCATGCCTCATTTACTTGAAGGATATCATCAGTAATTTTGTAAGGGAACGCTCCCGCCTTGAGCGAAATGGAGACACAGTTCCATGTCGTCGATAATGTTGAAGTATTTTATGGACTCCCCAACGAGAAATTTTCAGTTGTCGCGAAATTGCTTTATTGGACAATCCGCTATTGCTGAGATGAACAATTTCCTGTCGAATAATATCAGGTAAAGGCTTTCCCGACACATAAACACGGCAAAGACTATTTCTGGCCGCCATGTTTTCTTGGTCTTCCGGCTGTGTTAGCACTGATTAACCAATCAAAATGTCGTATATTGAATTTAAAGTTGATTGGAATTTTCATATCTTCGTTTTCGACGTTGTAATTTTCAACTGAATAATGAAATCAAATTCGAAAATTCAAATCATTAATCGACTCTAGGGGTCAACGCGTGAGCTTGTTTGACTGTAATCGCCTAAGATTCAAACGGAAAATAGCAGATCGTGATAATCGCCGAAGTTTCAAATATACTTTACAATAGCTTTTCTGGGTGTTCCCCAACATTTTGAAATCTATTGTATAACAGATCAGCTTGAATTTCAAAAATTAGCATTCGATCATTTGAAGGTTATTTTGTAAAGGTTTGTTGTGTTTTGTTGCAGGTAACCGTATCGGCAAGTGATGCTGATATCGATGCTAATGGTCAGTTTACATTCAAGATAACGGCAGGAGATGACGACAGACTGTTCAGTATCGATGGTAGGTACAACCACCCGGTTTTCTTTGCAACATAGATTAAACGCAATAGACAGATTGAGTATAGTTCTAGGGAAAGGGAAGATGCTGTAAAGTAAGTCTGCTGCATTTTCAATGCGTTGTTCTGATAGCATTCCGTTGTTCTGATAGCATTCATGAACCAATCTAAAGGACAATGAGTACTTTATTACTGACAAGAAAGGTTGATAAACGGGAATAACTGGCACACTCTTGATGCGGATGCACAATTAAGGAGAATTAGAAGGTCGACTGAACTTAGAAGGTTAGAAGGTTGCCGGCTTCCTCACGACCCGGAAGTATAAGTCGGACTGATTTTAGTTATTAAACAAAGAAGATATGAATATATTTAGGCAATGCCTAAAAGCGGAGCCTCCAATACGCAAGTCACAGGGAGCCTAATTCACAAAAAAATTGATAGTTTTAAAAAGCTCGTTAAAAAAAGTCGCCATTTTCCAAGTGACGTGTGATTTGAAAGCTCGACCAATCAGAAACGCGATGTACACCTGGCTGGCGACACTTTTAGCGTTACGCAGAGGATTCCCATGCGATGACCACGAAAACTGAGTTGCATAGTTTACCATATTCTATACCTATGATGCTCCGCTCGCGCGGGGCTTCGGCCCGCGTGGGAGCTCCGCTATTAATAGATAATCCTGCAATAATCTACTTTCTATTTTCTTATATTTAGACTCATACTTCTTTAGTTTGCCCTAAGAGCAGAAGCTCATCGAGGGGGCTCACTAAGATTTAACCAATTTCCTCCAGTTTTCTGTGGTATATCCTCTTGTTTACCACGATTTTCGTCATCTAGCCATGAAAAGTTTGTAGACCAACGAGGCGTAGCCGGGGGATAAAAACGGTTTCAAGCGCGCGCGTGATTTGCGCATGCAATTTATTGGTATTTCCTCCTAACTCCCACGGCTCTAGACCAATACGAAAGCAAGAAAATTCACAAATGTGGTAAAAAACCACTATCTATATCTCCCTTCCCAACCCGGAAGCCCATAACGCATAATGAACCAAACTAATGTTTTAATCATGATTCTCGTTTTTTACCTCCAGAGCAAACAGGCGTAGTAACTCTAAAAGGAAAGCTTGACCATGAAACTAAACCATTAATAAACCTGACTGTTATGGCGAGGGATCGTGGGACTCCTAAACTAGAGGGTTCTGCTTTTGTTATTATAAAAGTAACTGACGTGGATGACAATGCGCCACAGTTCACGAAGGACGAATACACTGCTCAAGTTTATGAAAATATCACCAAAGGTTCATTCGTGGCTCAAGTAAATGCGACAGATATTGACGCCGATGAAGCCCACAAAACTATTTATTACAGAATAGAGGATGGCAACACAGGAGACGTGTTTACAATTGGGGAATTGAATGGCTCTGTTTATCTCAAATGTGGTTCGTCTGGTTGCCTTGATCGAGAGACTACGAATGGATACGTGCTGACTCTTGCTGCTATTAGTATTGTGAACGGCTCTGAACAAAAATCAACAGTCAAGGTAAGGAAAATTAAACATTCCATGGTTTTCAACAATTAGGGCTTTATAGCGCATGCTCTCTCTAAATCCATGCCTAGATCTAGTGTCTTTTAGGCCTTTTTCCCTCGGTTCATTCTCCCTGTAAACCAAACTCCCCTGGTTTTTCACTAAGTTAAGTTCTATCTTCTATGCGTGTTTAATGTTCCCCTTATAGATATTGCATCGTCTCCTTTTTGTCACGTACGCACAGGCTTTTATTATTCTAATTAGAAAGCGAATTATTTAATAGCCGTATTTAACTAAACGAATACTGCATGTATTCAAATCATCATGGCACTTCATTTTTTAAGGTCCAGAAGTAGAAATATCTCGTAGATTATGTTTAAAAAAACTTTGCGATTTGAACGTACATTTTCTTTGTAGCTTAAAATCACTGTGCTTGATGTCAATGACGTAACGCCAACCTTCGTGTCTCCATCCTACACGAAGAAAGTGCAAGAAGATACTGGTGACATCACTGGGAAAGACAACACTATACTAACCATAAGTGCTAGAGATACGGACCTTGGAGTGAACTCTGAGATTGTTTATTCCATGATAAAAGGAAACGAACAAGGTAACTATGCAAATACATTCACAAAAATAAGGGCACAGGCAAAACACAGCACGCAGCACGCAGCACGCAGCACGCAGCAGTTGATCTTAGTTTACACGGCTTATTATTGTAACTTTAAGTAAAAATAATATAATCGGTTCGTATAATCCTCGTAGCGGTTAAACAGAATGCAATGTTTGTCCGAATCTTTAAGCTATTTTTAGAATCAGTGTGCTGCGCTATTGGCCACTTTAAAAACGAGTTGAGGACTGGGACCGAGTTTTTAGAATTAACCTGGTTAAAACATAGACACCATAGTAAGAAAGAGTACATACTGGGGACGCTTGTCCCTAGTAATCATATATTTCTTTGTAATGTTTAATGTTTTTGATTGCTTATAATTTAGCTGTTACCTGGCCAATCAAAGCCATAATGCAGAAACCTGCTAATTTTGATGTCCTCGTTCTCGTCATGGATATATATTTTTCAATAAGATTAATTATCAACACCTTCTATATGCTCGTTCCCAGTCCTTCACTCGTTTCTAAAGTAGCCGATTGCACCAGGTAACAGCAGCATAACAACTACAGGCATATCATCATATTATATCTGTATATAATCTTACTCATTTTATTAATCATTACTTCTAGATTCTTTAATAAAATAATGTTCGACTTTGTTGTATCAGGTCACTTTTATCTGAACAACAAGACAGGCGTCTTGACCAAGCTCAAACCCCTTGATCGAGAGAATACATCCCTTTTCCAGTTGGTAGTCGTGGCAACTGACCAAGGCATACCTCCGCTGTCCAGCAATACCAACGTTACGATAATTGTGGAAGATGTCAATGACAATCAACCTTCCTTCGAGTCGACGCCAGATAATTTCCGTGTTAAGGAGGTATGGAAAAATCGATACATATCCTTATAATCATCTTCAGTGAGAAATATGACCACATACAACGACTTACTCATTATATGCATTTTGCCATCTGATATTTGAAAAAATGAGAAGACAAGCAAATTCCCGCGCCCCATCATATGCTATTTTTAGAGTCACTGATGCTATTTTTAGAATTATTGATTTCATTGTTTGTTTTTCCCCAAATAATCAAACAGCGGATATACACGTGCTAAAAACAAACGATGGCAACTGATTCTAAAAATAGCATCGAACGGTACCCATGATGGTAACAAGCATGAATACCTGAGATTCCTTCTCTTGATTTATTTCCTCTTGCGCTAACATGTTTCATGGTTCAATGTGCTACAGAATATCACAGCTGGCACATTCATTACTATTGTAAACGCTAAAGACAAGGACGAAGGAAGCAACGCGTACATTGAGTACTTCATCATTAGTGGTAACGAAGAGGGCGAATTTGCACTGAATAAAACGAGTGGCGAGTTGAAAACAGCGAAAGAACTTGACCATGAAACTACTGCTTCATATAAGGTATGTTTTTCTTTCGTTTCTCATTTTTCTTCTATGCCGATATTGATCTAGCCCTCCCTTGCTCCTCTCCCCCCTCCCCACCCTCCCCCCCCCCCCCCCCCCCCCCCACCCCCAACCATCCATCTAATCATTGCCTCTCCTATCGTTTTCTCAAGTTGTTAGCTCGGTAAAGTGCCTCGTTATTAATGCTGATATTTATTTCTTGACAGCTCGTAATACAAGCAAAGAATGTGAAGAGTAACTTAAAGTTAACCAAGGAAAAAGATATCACCGTGTTAGTGACAGACCTTAATGACAACCAGCCGCTATTCTCAAAGGTAAATCTATTTATGATCAAGATAGCCTGTATTGCTCAGCGGTCTGTGCTGTTGGCCTACCATTGCCCTCGGCTCTCTTCTTCTCGACACATCGCAGAGCAACACAGGCTTAAAACAAGTTATAAATGACCTCTGTAATAAAGAAGATAAATAAACCTAAAAAATATTGATAAAATAGTTCGTTTATATATATATATATTTTTTAATCACAATTTCTAGCCTAGTGCCACTTTATCTGTGGGTGAGAATCTTCCCGTTGGTACCAGTGTCGGTAAAATTGAGGCCGGTGACTCAGATAAATCTGACCGTGTTTACTACTATATTATTGGTAAGTGTCTTGTAGATCAATTACTAAAATGTCTGAAAGAAAGTCAAGCAAAAGCAATCACCGGAATCTGTTTACTGATGTTGAACTATTCACATCTGAACAGGGAGTAGCGGTAGGGATGTCTTTGATGTTAACGAAACAAATGGAATCGTAACAACTAAGAAAACCATAGTAAGTGATAATACGTAAAATGTTTCATAGAATTAAATAACTTGCAGATTCAAAGAACCGCAGCATATCGCCGGTTTCTGTAAAATCAAGCGACTATATATTATATTCCTTATATTCTTACTGTGAAATAACACGATGGGAACTTTAGAGCACGAGAGAGAAGCACGCTTACGCGGAGGAACGCTTAGGATCACAATAAAGCAGCCGTTTTATATTGCTTTTAATAATCTTAAATGTTTGAACGATTTTGCGCGAACGTGAAGCTGCCCTCTAATATAAATATGGTAGAAGGCCAATCAACTCTTTCCTAAAGCACTGAAATAAAACAAAACAACTAGACAGTGATACCTGTTTTATTTATTACAGGATCGCGAGGAGACACCATTCTTCAGCATGCTCGTTAAGGCATCAAACTACAAGGTTGGTATGACAAAAATAGTACTTAATGAAAAAAATTGAGCTTAATCTATGAGACTCAACTAGCGTCCGCGTCAAACCTGTACAAAATACAAAACCCACATTCAAGCAAATCATCAGAATCCGCGTACTATGTAACTGTAGAAGCCAGGAGCATGCCCTAGAAAAAATTCATATTGGTACGAATCGTTTCACAATTGAACGTTAATCCTCTTTTACCTGCATTCTAAGCTGATGATATATCACTATGTAAGAGTTAAATAACTTGAATGGTAGCAATAAACAAGAGTAGTACGGAAACTCCGATTATTTTTGAATTTTTTTGAGTTTTTTGTTTATCATGTTTTTTTTTTTAGCTTGATTCCTCATCTTTACTGAGTGCAAGGAAGAGAAGAAGCGTCAGTGAAACAAACGCAACTTATTCTCCCTTACCAAGTATGTCATCATCAAATAAATACGTATTCATAACATTGTACAAAAATATATGAGAATGACTTAATAATATAAATGACTTAACATCAACGATAGATATATTAGAAGCAGCCTTTTCGTGTTAGTCATCCCACATTGCGGCTGTGACATGGTGAAGATTTTTTTCCAATATCCTCACAGACACTACTCCTTAAACAGAGATTATGCTGAGGACAGAAAAAGACCTTTGCAAGCAGGATACGCAGACAATAGTGTAAAACTTTCTTACTTTCACTCACCTTTTTTTGAAAAAAAAAGCTTGGTTCTCACTTTCTCTTGTATCTTTCAGATGATCCAACAATCCAGCGCGTTGTGGTGGAAATTGCTGATGAAAACGATAACGGGCCAATATTCACCAAAAAGGTTTACTCAGGAGGTAAAACAAACAAGCTTTTACTAACACATTTATAAAGTAACATGCATTGATTTGAATGATGAGCACGCTTTAGTTAGTGTTCCATGGCATTAGCAGCATACTCGCAGTTGTAGAAATGCATCGGCATTATGGGGCAACAAGTTGACATTTTATGCATCAACAAACAAAGAAATTTGTAAATTATCACGATCGACGATCCAAGGTTTCCTATCATTTTTTTACTATCAGGAAGCGAAAAAGACGTCGTAGATAAGTATTGAAGCGTCACCTAAAACAGCCCCATGATGGAACGCGTGCTGCAACTCCTGAAACATCACCAAACCTCCTAATCATCACGCAAAAAATTCTCTATTTCTCACGAAGACTTTTCCCGGAATTTGCGTATATCGTTGATGCTCACGCTAATTCATAACAAGTATAAACTTATACTCAAAGAACATCCAATACCCTACTCTACAACTGCAACTCTCCACTTACATGCCGATTTTTGATAACCTTTCTTTTTAATCATAGGAATTCCTGAAGACATTCCTCACGGAGACAACATCATTCGTGTAATTGTAAGTTTGCTCAAAACAATTCTGGTAGAATACCTCACTATCACTGTCATAAGTTAACAATAAATCCTTCTAAATTGCAAAAATCCCCTTTTCTTTTTCTACTGGATACTTCTCCAATAAGGCATCAACGGTGGTTTAATCATGTACGTTTTGCATTAAGTTGTAACTGAATAAATCTGGCATTGAATAATTTCAATGAGATGTCCTTTCGCAACTTTTAATGTATTGGAAGGATAGGATAAAAAGCAGATCTAGAAGTCCTGAAATAAAAACTGTCAAGCCAAGAACAGAAATGAATAAATGGATTTTTTTTTACTTGATAACTGAAGTTGCAAAAAGTCCAACCATACGATACCAAATATTTTTCCTGACACTTGAGTATGTTTCTTATTGCTGAAGGCTAACGATGCAGATGTTGGCAACGGTGGTCGCATTAGCTATGACTTCTCGACAACAACTGAAGACTCAAAGAAGTTCACCATCGATAATGAGACTGGATGGATTAAGGCTGCAGATTCGTTTGCTGGTCAACGCGGCAAAGAATACGTACTTAACGTTACATCTAAGGATAACTTGGGGATAGATCCATATCGTTACGACACCGCTACTGTTAAGGTGAAGTATTTAGCCTTTAGAATGAATTTGAGAAACAAACAAAATGCATGCGCACTTTTTTTGATTATGACCTGCGTTAAGCAACGCTGAGTCAAGCATTGCGTGAAAACCCTTAGGATTTCTGAATATGAGACGATCAAGTATTAAGAGGAAATGTTTTTCAACAATGAGCAATAATGGCAAAAAACGCCAAAAACTAGACTTTTTTATGAGTTTTGATCCCAATTTTCGTTTTGGGTTAACACTCAAAACCTTTTTTAAACAGAAACTGAAGTACTATGATGAAATGTCTGTTTCAAGCGGTATTTTCAATTGTACAAAGACGTTTTGTTGCATATGTGTTAGAATGTTGCTTTTTCAGGCTTTTTTATATAAAATATATGATAGATGTGTTGATCATCACAGTGAATGAGCGATCTAAGCGAACGCTGTAAAGAAAGACCTGAAAAAATTATTTCAGGCTTCAACGGGAATCGAAACCATGACCTCCTGGGAAATAAGCAAATGAAAAGTTTTTGCTTTGGGTTACACACTTTGATTCCATTTTCATCGGTGATCTCCAATTCCAAACAAGTTAAACTTTCTGAATAACAAGATGTTAGCCTTGTACAACAGCCTTTCTTCAAGGAAATAGTTTTTGGCGCTTACTGCTTGAATTCTACGAAAAGAATTCTCTCTTAAGACCATTTGCTAAGAGTCTAATAGTTTCAGTCTTTTGAAGACTATGCAAGAAAGAATATCAAGAGGTTCAGTGTGTGAATATACTAGATAACTAGGATAATGTCAGAATAAGATTAAGATGTTGATCTGATATAGCTGTGAAGATCTTCATGATGATCATTGTAGTGGTGGTCTTGGCGGCGATGATGTCGATGATCAGATGAACATTGTCATGATCATGATGATGATGACAATGATGACAATCATCACGATAATGAGGAGAAAGACGATGATGAGACTAACGCCATTCCTTGCTCTTCCTTCAATAGATCTACGTACTCGTCGACTATGAACGCGCTGTTCTCATTTCTGGTAGAAGTCCTGATGATGTCAGAAACAATAAAGATGAATTTATAAGGTAAAGGGAAAGATCAGTATCGATAAAAGACACATGGATTATTAGTAAAATATATTTTGTTTTTAATTCTTGGATTAACTTGGGGGAAATTTTTGAAGAGGTAGCGTAGGAAAATCTCGAATTAATAAAATACTGAAGGGAGAGAGGGGTTTGCGACTGCGGCAACAGAGGAACAGGGAGCCGCCACATCGTGTCTCGTATGATGAAGTTCAACATATCAAACTCAAACTCAATAGGTTTAACGTCGGTTAGTTTCATGAAATAAAGAAAGTTTATTCTCAAACACTCGCTCATCCAAATACAAAAAAATAAGAAAAATTAAAACCTAACGACAGAACAGATTTTTTACATTTTTAATTCGTCTTGGAAAGCATTAATTTCTAGTTCAGCTGAGAGTAAGAGCACTGAAATGTACTTGATGTTTTTAAGGGTGCTTCAAAACATTACTGGATTAATCATCAACATTGATGATATTAACTTCTATAAAGAAGATGGAAAATACGACTACAGCAGGTTAGTGTATTCTTATACATTTATAGTGTTATCATATAATAATCATATACCCATCCACTGTTATCTTGGTAAGACAACGACCTTTTACCATACCAGAAAACAGTGGATGCCATCCATAACAGTGGATGCCATTCCTACCCATCCACTGTTATCTTGGTAAGGCAACGACCTTTTACCATACCAGATAACAGTGCATGCCATCCATAACAGTGGATGCCATTCCTACCCAGCCACGTTATCTTGGTAAGGTAAAGACCTTTCCATACCAGAAAACAGCGGATGCCATCCATAACAGTTGATGCCATTCTTACCCATCCACTGTTTATCTTGGTAAGACAACGACCTTTTACCATACCAGATAACAGTTGATGTCATCCGTATGTATTTTCAATCTGTAGGACTGCTGTATATTTCCATGCAGTGGACCCAAATACTAAGAAGATTGTCGACAGGGATGAAGTTATAAGGTAATTCATAGTTGCTTTGCAAATCTTTCTATTCGTGGCTGCCATTTCGTGGATTTTTTTAATTACTAACAGGAGAATAGATGAGAACTATCAGAAGCTGTCAAGTAATAAGGCATTTTTCAATGAATGGAAAATCAAAGAGATAAAGGTTTGTTTTTTTCTACTTCTTACGTTTACGCCTTACATAATTCTTGTTGTATTTTCAACTTTATTTTTATAAAACAGCTCATATATCATTTTATCTTCATTTCTGATTCCATTCCTTTTTCTTTAGCCTTACGTACCCGAAACAAAAGGAACATCATTCCCCGTACAATTGGCAGTTGCCATTGGTCTAGCACTCCTATTGTTAATCATCATCATTATCTTTATTTGTATCGTTTGCCTTCTACGTAAAAGGTAAGGAGCAACTACTCACGATTGCAAAATAATTGTGTTTCATTTTTTTTTTTTACCTTTACTTGGCTCTTTGCGTTCTTATCAAATTCATTTCTATATCTAACTAAAGAAAGTTGGTTTTATCTGATAGCCCTACAATGACTTCAGAACTTAGGGAATGTTTTGCGATTTCGTTGCTCTGCCTGTTTACTGAATTACTTCAATTGAGTGTGCGTTGTCGGCGCACTTCCCTTCATTGAAACCATTTCTTTTATCCTTACGTGCATCGTACGTAGATCTGATTGCAATGTCACCACATACCTGCATATATATCAATTAGGTATGAAATAGAGAGAGACGAAATGCGGGCAGCGTACTCGTTAAGTCACAGGGGAGCATACCGTTCACAAAACGAGGCAAGGACTAACAATGGCTACATACACGATGATAACATCAGAAAGAAACATTTCAATGCTGATTTTGAAAACGGTACTTGGAAGGAAAATCGACGAAAATCGTCGATGGATTTTATTGTCGTTGACCAAACAAGGCTATAGACTGCAGTTTAATATTCATCATTACATACACTTATTTCAATAAAGTTAGTCACCTGAAAAGCTACAAAGCTGAGACCAACAAGGATCATAGGTAGTTACATTTTACATGTTTCAACCGCTTTGATAACTGTTGATGGATTTTAGATATTTTACCAGTTACAGTCTCACCTCTTCTGAGCATCCTCAAGCTGCAAATTGTATCAAAAGCTTTACTTGTTTGATATTAAAAGCTTCCCATGATCCTCAGTGATCTCAGCTTTCTAGGTTTTTTGGTGACTAACTTTATTGAAACAAGTGTATAACATTCTTCAAATGGAAATAACTGGTAAAACCGGAAAGGCTTCTGTAACGAGTTATTTTAAATCTTAACTAAAGTAGAACAATTTAAGCACTTCAAGCGTATTTATAATCGTAGAATGATCTTGCTTCATGTAAAAATCTAAACAAAAATTATTACTAATTACTTAATGAAAAAATGAATATTCTTGTAGAGATGTATGTCATTATCATGAAGTCTAACATTTTTAAACCTATCTATCGAAGTCTAAATATCTAAAGTACTTTCCACCCATTTTGATATCAAGAGTATTGGCTACAGAGTAACATAGTTCCACGCATTTTCTTCAAACGGATAAAACAAAGATACACTATATTCGTAAAAATGCACTTGACAAATAAAATGCTAACGTCATACTTAAATAAAACGTGATTTCTAAACAAGTTAAAAGACAAATAATAAAAGCTTTAGTAAATATATATATTAAAATGATTCAAATACTCCAGTTTCGAGTCCAGTCTGTTGCTCAGACTTAGCTTCGATTTTGTGCGGAATATTCATGTGTTCCAGCGAAGATCCGTAGAATTTCGAAGTGCTTGTATTGTTGAAGTTGTGCATTCTTTACTTTACCGTTGGTATTTGTGAATATTTAGACACAAATACGAGGCTGTCCCTGAGTACATGAGTCTGTAATCAAGGAAGATAGCGGTAATTTGGAACTCGATAATGAGTCTATTCACGCATCTCTCTTCATTCTTTGCTTACTTTTTGTATTTATTTTATTTTTTCTTGTAAATGCTTTTTATCTTGATGTTTAAGTTGATGTTTTTATTTTGTTTCGGATTTTTTTCTTTTACTTTCCATCTTTCTTTTTTCCCTTTTATTTGTTGCTTTTATTTTCTTCTTAACAATTTTATTTTTGTTTTTTTTTTCCTTTTCTTAAATTGTATTTTTTCTTTTGAATGTCAATTATGAATTGCTTTTAGTAATTTATATTTTTGGAAGGTGCATCAAAGGTGTGTTATTCTTAGGCCTGTTTAATCTAAAATTCACAGCTGCACCCAACAAATTGCAGTCGATCAATTCAATTGAATTGAATCCCGTTTGTTTCTGGAACATCTAGGAATTCAATGTCCTATCTTAAAAGAAATTGTAAAAAAATAAATTCCTCTCTAGCTTCGTTTAGGTTTTTGTTTTCGTTCCACACACACAAAAAAAATAAATGAAATAAAATGAAATAAAGTGCCCAGTTTGAAACTTATATGCACTTAATTCTAACAAACCTAATCAACACTGACAAATCACTTACATCTAAAGGCACCAATAAAAGATTGTCGGACTTGAATGAATAAATTATTAATTAGTAGCCCTTAGGTGAATACATTATTAACCCGAACTTCATTTTTAGAACTTTATGAACTCCCCTTCATTCCTGATTCGTGAATGGCGCATGTTTAGATAGAAAATTCCGCTTAATTGCAATATATTGCAGGCCCATTTTATTAATACTTTATTTTGTAACAACATGCCTATTTGGAGTGGTTTGTTGAACTCGTGACGTTGTTGAGTTTTCATAATTTTTCAGTTTCCTTAGGTTGACAATTGCTTCGTTTTAAGCTGCTCACAGAGTTACTAATACTGTCATGTTACTGTTCACTGTAAAAACCTAGTGGTGTATCCTTTACCCTGACACAAACTATTTATCTCAGACGTATTTCTTTAAATGTCTTTCTCTTTTATGGAAAAAAATAGTAATAACATGAACGAAATAAAACGTTGTTCGACTTATAAGAAGACCACCTGTGCAGCTTATTTGGCTGATTATTTTTCCCTATTTCGTGCTTATTGATTCAGAACACTATTAAAATTTGTATATCTCTTAAGAAAGCCATCTTTCTTTTAAAGTGCTGCAATCTGACACTGTTACAACAGTTCATGCTAATGCTTTTTTCTTTCTTATTATTTTTAGACAAAAACGAAAACTACGGGCTGCAACGGCTGCAAGTTATGGAGGTAAATGAAAATGACTTTGCGATTCTTAGTCATCGTAGCATAATTGCTTTGCACGGAAGAATAAAAGTTGAGGATGGGAGGAAACAAACAAAAACAAACGAACAAACAAACGAAAACTCTATACGTAGATCCTTTAACGCTACACTTGAATGTAATTTTTACATTATTGCCTTTCACTGAAAAGCCATGTGATGATCTTTCAACAAAATAATTTTAATTATATAAACATTCATAAACTTTCCTCACTGCAGGACCCATTTCTGATTAACTTTTAATTGGGCATAAAAACCATAGTAACCACAGCGCAACTCAAGTCAACTCAATTATGGTTTTGTTTTCTTGTGCCCAGCCTGTTTATTGCCAAAATGATTTTTAAGAGCCTCTTGAGAGGCGTCCATATGAGGATAATGTTGGGTCACATGTTGGGTCACATGTTGGGTCACATGTTGGGTTCAAATGTTGGGTTCAAATGTTGGGTTCAAATGTTGGATCAAATGTTGGATCAAATGTTGGGTTCAAATGTTGGGTTCAAATGTTGGGTTCAAATGTTGGGTTCAAATGTTGGGTCAAATGTTGGGTCAAATGTTGGGTCCAACGTCGGGTCAAATGTTGGGTCAAATGTTGTGCCAAATGTTGAACCAAATGTTGGGTCAAATGTTGGGTCAAATGTTGGGTCAAATGTTGGGCCAAATGTTGATCCAAATGTTGGGTCAAATGTTGGGTCAAATGTTGGATCAAATGTTGGGCCAAATGTTGGGTCAAATATTGGGTCAAATGTTGGGTCAAATGTTGGGTCAAATGTTGGGTCAAATGTTGTGTCAAATGTTGGGTCAAATGTTGGGTTCAAATGCTGGGTCAAATGCTGGGTCAAATATGTTGGATCAAATGTTTGCTAATTGTTGGGAGCGTTTGTCAAGGGCTTTAGTTTTAAACAAGCTGTAATTATTGCCAAACCTCAGTCTAGGGTTTCCTCTTTTTATCTTTAAAAAAAACTGTTGTATAGAATTCTGACTGATTTATTTGACGTGCTGAATGTATACATATTGGATACTTAAGCATCGGTTATCAAAGGCCAGTTCTGGTTCAAACACCCAGCATTGGAGATGTGGGTCAAAGACCCATCGATATATCTAGTCAACTAATTTCTCTCAAAATATTTAATGTTCACAGGTAGCACACAGCCATCTCCTGGCAGCTCGCTTTCTGCTTTGCCAAATACCAATTTGTACGATACTACAGGGTAAGAAAAAAGAATTACAGTTAGGCTCTTTTACATAATAATGTTGGGTTTTTTTAGCTGAAACTCCCACTAGCGCTGAGAAAAATAAAAGGGATGCCACAAGAGGAAAATGGCAAAAAAAAATCTTTTGAAAAAATTCAGATCAAAATTTCACAAGATAACAGTTCTGGTTAAAAGAACAATATAGCCTTTACTGTGGACAATGTTCAAAATTCAAGTTTAGAACAACTTTACTTTCGTATTTATAAATCGTTTTAATTGGCTCTGCCGGAGACAAAAGGGATAGACTAAAGGGATAGACCCAAAAGGCTAACTCATTAAATTAATGTTTTTTTGATGTCCTTTTATCGATAGATCAAATCCAATGTGGGTGGATCCTTGTCATAACTGGGGAGCGACAGATGATGACGAGAAAAGGTATGACTTGCAGCCACGTCATTTGAATAATTATAATACAAAAGTGCATGGTGTTAGAATATCATGATACTGCTATCAAATTCAAGTAACTCGTGTCCAAACTTTTTATTTTTTAATTATATTACTCAACTCAAACTACTAACTTAAGTTCTAGTTGAAAGGTAGAGAAGATAGATGGATGAGTAGTTGGGTAAAAAAAATCGGCAATAAATCTATTGCCGACCCCTCTACTCAACTTGCCATCCCTTTGCATACTTTATGATGCTACCACCACTCCACCACTCCGCAGACGTACCCATCCATCCATCCATCCATCCATCCATCCATCCATCCATCCATCCATCCTCTATTGTTAATTTACTGTTTATTTGTGTATCCTTCTTTTTCCCCAGTGATTTCCAAACATTCACAGGGAATGGTACTTTAGCGTAAGTGAATATTTCAAGTGCTTTTATAAAAAGAAACCATGCGCATGCTCTGAGAGCAACAATGAAAGACAAAGCCGCTGAACAGTTTTTAGTATGCAAAGTCTAAGGTACAAAAGACACCAATGTTTTCTCTCTCTTTTCTTTTTGTTCAATAGGCGTAATGGCTTGCAATACGGTGATATAATGATCCGACCTTCAAGTACAAACCCATTGTTTGATAAGGTAAGTTTACAATAGTAAACGATTTATATTCATTTTGTAAAACTATAGAGAGGATGCAATTAAACCGTGAAATAAAACCAAACTAAATGCTAACTAATAGTGTCTTTTTAGTGACTAATAGTCATTATAAAATAAATTAAATAGTACGCACGCTGTGATTGGTTGATAGTCATGTTTGCATGAGGGTATGTAAACACAGTTGTGACGTCACAACTTTCCTGTTTTCCCGGTACAAGTTCAAAAACTAAAAATTTACAATTTCTTTCGAGGAAAAAAACGCCCCCAAAAAGTATTTTGAAGACGAAGTTCCAAATTTTGACTTGGGTCAGGGCCACAGGTATAACCCCATGGTCTCATGCAGGTCTTTCTGATCGTAATATCATGACAATCTCTCGTTGGTCACCGCAAAGAGAATTCCCTCAGGAGCTACAACACACGTCCTCCGTCAGGACCGCTGCGGTTGTTCAGCGACGTGCTTTCTCATGATTTAAATGCACCGCCCGATAAAGAATACAAGTATTTCAAGGAAACAGTCAGCAGCTTCAAACTTTTTCCAGCGATAGCTCTTCAGCTCCACAAAATATCTTCTCGAGGCAAGACGAAACAATCAACTTCGCTGCCATGTTTTCTCGCTGTCAAATTGAGCAAAAACACGTTTCTTTCAACCGAGAATTCCATTCACAGTTATCCACTTTTGATCACTTTCGTAAAGATAATCAATATTTTGTATTTGTTTTAAAGTTTTAGAATGATAAATGTTTAAAATAGCTAGCGATTCTTTCTCGCTTCACATTTGCCTCCTTGGCGTTTATTACACAAAATTTGATTGGCTAACGATCGAAGTTCGTGATGTATGGAGAATTTGTATTTTGATATGAGAATCAAATTCAAATAAAGATTTATTTTCTTGCAAGTGGTAATGTTTTCCCTTAGTATTTATTTTATAAAAGCAATAGAAAACTTTTTTCTCTGTGTTTACATAGCCTGATAGCAACACTCGGGGGGTTGGGAGAATTCTCGACGGTTATGCAAACCCTCGACTACGTCTCGGGTTTGTATAACTGTCTCGATTTCTCCCAACCTCCCCTCGTGTTGCTATCAGGCTATGTAAACACGGAAAAAGTTTTCTATTGCTTAAATATTACTCAACCAGAAAATTTATTAAACAAAAGATTTGTCTTTATTGTATGATGAATGTTCCGGTTGAGTGATAGCAACTATTAGTATAGGAAATCGCACGATCTCAAGTACAATTTGGAAATTAATAGACACGAGTAATGTTTTGAAAGTTCTTGTAATTGCACGAGCCTTTAGGCGAGTGCAATTAAAGACCTTTCAAAACATTACGAGTGTCTATTAATTCCAAATTGTACGAGAAGATTAAGCGATTTTTTGTTTATAGTTCACTCAACAAAATTTCAGTAAAAAATGCGAAGCGACGCCGTTCATCTTTGCCTGTTTGGCGGCCGATTTTCAGTCCATCGTGCAACTGAAATGCATAAAAAAGACTAGTTCTTACGGCTTTAAAATCTTATTTATATGCTTTTTAAGTACAAAATGATAGAAAATAATTGTTTTGACATTGTTTTGGCCGTGTTTCCATAGCGACTTAATTCGGTACTCCTACGGAGTACAATTAACGCTATAATTGTACTCCTCTCGGCCAATCAGAGTCGAGTAATTTTGTTGAGTGTACTATAAGTCACTAAATAGATACTATTAGTTTGTATTTAGTTTGATTTTATTTCACGGTTTAATTGCATCCGCTCTATCTATTATAATATTTTATCATAATCTATTTTATTATAATTTTAGACGTGAATATATATAGGGTATCCCGCGCTGTGATTGGTTGAATTCCCAATGATTATGAGATATTCACTGTTGGGGCAGTGACTATGCGGTTTCTCAATGTTTGCCAAAGTGAACGTAGTACTAAAACGTTTTTTTTCGTCCTAAATGTTTTCGTCTTTTCTCTGAAATTCAAGTCGGAGGGCCAAAACTTAGGGTAACATAAAGATGAAACTAATAATGGTTGTGAATGGATGGATAGTATGAAACAAAATAATTATAAAAAATATAGATGCAGTATTAGGTAAACTATGACTTGTTTGGTTGTTTGTTTTAGGATGCTTTCATGAATTTGAATAACGAGAGCGATGAGTCGCCTGATTTTGATCTTGCCAATGGTGAACAGATCTCTCTCAGCAGAAAGAGTAGCGACAATGAACGAACCCCATCACCCGAACCATACGAATCATCGCCAAATTCAGAAAGACACCTTTACGGTAACGACAGCAAATACCAAGTCACGTCAATCTAGAAAGTCAATCCTCGTTGAGATTCTTCAACGAATCTTTCACTTATACTTAAACTGGTATTACGCATTCCTTCATTCAGTGATATTGTCTCTGGTTCACCTTCTATGAAAGGAAACAGTTAGAAAAGTTCTAAGCAATAATTCGACAGTATCACAAATGAAATCCCGCCACCCATTCTGTATAGAGGCTTTGCATGCACCATCACCGGATGGCAGCCATAACAGGAGGCACAACAATAGAGTATTTTTCCCCTGGGAAACTGAATTCTTTCTCATGTAAAACAGATTAGACCTGTCATGGCTGCCTTCATGTGATGAGGCAAAGCCTCTATTGAATCCTAAGACGAATTTGAAATGCACTAATTAGAAAGGAGGTACTGACTAGAGTACTAATAAGAAAGCAGGAGTTGAAGTTGCACAAGAAAGAGAGCACGAGTTAGGACTTAAAGCAGAGCTCAAAAATGTAGAAAATTGTTTCGGACATGTGGGACATTTTAGCTGAATCATGCCGAACAAGTTTTAAAAAATCAATATTTAATTTATATTAAAATTAAAAAGCAAAAATAGGTTAAACGAAAATTGCATATACACGGATATTTAATGTTCTGGGTCACAAAAATAGTTCGTTCACTCATGAAAAACACTGAAATTTATAAACACAAAGCGTTACCTTAAAAAAAGTATTGAATTGTATATACACTGAAATAACAAGTCAAAATTCAAATATTCGGAATTTTTGGCTGTTAATAAACGCGGTTTTGTTTTTGTGTAGTGTTTCTATTAAAGTGCACATGAACCCTTCGACAATACTTTCAGTACTGATTCTGCATAAAGTAAATAGTTGATTGGTAAAATATTTCTTGATTTGAGTGATGCGTCTTTAAGTTATGAAGGTTTATACTTCCAATATGTTAACGATGATGACGTCAGGTAAGGTATTTGAGTGTTTTTGTTGTAACTAGTAATACTAAATGCTGGCCATTTTGAAAATAAAAATTGTAAATAGCTTTCATGTAAACCATGAGTAAAATAATGATGCTTTTTAAATACTGTTTCTATGAACCAGTTCGATTTTGTATATTTGATTAAGCCTTAATAGACGTCACACTCATTAGCATATTGGAAGTATAAACCTTCATAACTTAGAAACGCATCACTCAAATCAAGAAATATTTTACCATTCAACTATTTACTTCGTGTAGAATCAGTACTGAAAGTATTGTCGAAGGGTTCATGTGCACTTTAAAGACACAAAGACATATGCCCTTGGATACACAAGTTAATTTTAAGTTTTAAGTTAAAACTATTACAAGAGACAAACAATGTGAATCAGTCGAAATCCTTATGGAAATCCTACCTTCAAGTCAAGCAAGTCTTGTGGTGGTAGTAATCTGAATCGGAAATCCGTCAAGTCAAGTCAAATCAATAATCCCCTCGCGCCATCTTGGAAGGTAGCCATGCCCTTTGCATCCAAGCAAAACAAACGGTGAGCTTGCGGTGATAGAGACATGTGAATAATTGTCCAAGGTGTTAACAAAAGTGATAATAGCATAAATTATGTACCGTGAAAAAATGAAAAAACTTACTGACGTTTCGGACGCTAGTCCTTCGTCGTCTTTTACTCTTTTTCATCTTTTCACGGTGTATAATTTACCCTTTTATCATTACTGTTTCATTAGAAACACCGATGCAGCTCACACTAGTTTTTAGCTAGTTATCTCTTCGTGTTAACAAAAGGACTATTAGGGTGTTTAGCACGATTTAGAATTTTAAAAAAACAAACAATTTAATTCAGGAAACCAATGATATTGTTCTATGACTGATTTTCAGGACATGCGCAGCTCATTTCCTGAAATGCTGCATTTATTCGGAATTTTAGTTTGCTCCGGCATAGTAGGATTCGAAAAACGTTCGGACTGCAAGCAGTAACTGCATCATAAAACATACGGCTTTGCACATGTTATATACTTACTCGTATGACGTATTCTACGGATAACAATTATCAAATATCAATCAATTTAGAGTCTTTTAGAAAGATACTATAAACTTTATAGTTTCCGTCGAAAACGAACGGAAAGCTGCATGAGGAAAAAAGTTTATTCAGTATTCGTAGATAAATGATATGCTACATATATTATAAAAGAGATAGAAATAAACAAAGTTAAAATAGTTGAACGTTAGTTTTATAATATTTAGAAAGCGATCGAGTCAATAATAATAGTGCTACCATTAGTTGCTGCATCAATGTTAATTTTATTGCTGGACTCAAAATAAAAAAATTCTTTGGATGTTCAAACTATGATTCGTCATGGCAATTAAGATAATGCATTTATGGGCTAGATATTTCGCGTTGGAAAGTCATTGTATGAATGTAATCATCCAATGGATTATTTTGGCGATAAGACGGCCATCTTGGATTGTATAGCATTAAGGCTTTCAGGGGGCAAATAAAGCTTTGTTACAGTAAAGACGTGATTGATATTAACACTGATCATGAGCTCGCCTCAAGAAAGTACAACAAAAGATTAATTAAGACGGCACATTGATTACCTTTACCCATAAAAGAAAGACTGAAAACACATGAAACTCACATGAATTCTATTGCCCAAAATTGATGGTTTCCATACCACAATCCAATTTTTGATGACTTTATCTTTGCCTTCTGTTTATTCATTCTCTTGGGAATGATTTAATTTCAAACTAGCAATTCATCACTATTTTCCCAGGAAAGGCTTTTTATCTTTTAAAGAGACTCAAGCAGTTAAATGAAAGTATCACTGGTAATAATTTTTAAATTTTTAATTTTTTACAGTGGTCCAGAGGTGCAATACACAAACAAAAATCCAAATACAAGATTATAGATCCAATTACAAGAATACAAATACGCAAATATAAATTCATGATCAAAATAGACAAGTGACAAAACCAAAATATATTTTACACGAATACAATGCAAAATCCACAAATAAAAATTTGGAGTATCCCTTACCTGAACTAGGAGTATCCCTTAACCTGAACCTGATTATCCATTAACTTGAGCTAGCAGTATCCCTTAACTGAACTAGGAATATCCCTAACCTGAACTAGGAGTATCCTTTACCTAATCTAGAAGTATCCCTTATTTATTATTTCTCCTCCCCAGTCCTGGCCGTTAGATTTTGTCGTTGGATTGACATGAAGTAGGAAATGGAAAATTTTTCAGCCTGGTAAGCAAGCCTATTGTATTCTTTGATAGTTTCGTTCTATTGTATAACGGGGTCTTTTGTTGTTCCTATTGAAATACATCCATTTGGCAGTTCCATTCAGTGACCACGAATATTTCCTAGCCGAGGTTGGAGTTACCGCGCATAGCAAAAGTACAGTTTATCATGCGCGGTAACGTTCTTTTTTCACGAGGGTAGCACTTGATAGAGCGTTTTCACTCACGTGAGAAGGCAGCCATAAACAATAGAAACTTTCTACACAGTGTTTGCATGAAAAAAGAGTTCAATTCCCGGAGGATAGAAAATGTATTGCTTTGGTACCCCATAATGGCCGCTCTGACGTCCCGTGAAAACGCTCTATAGCCAGTGGTTAACAAACCTGTTGTCCTCATTCCGTGAATCCGTAAGTCCGTAATTTCGTAACTCCAGCCTCGGCTAGGAACTATTATTCGTGGTCACTGAATAGAACTGTAAAATGGAGTATTGTGTCCGCCTGTACCCGAAGAAAGAGCCAAAAAAATGGAGTTTGTTCGAGTCGGTTTTCAAAACTAAAACGAAGCTTGATAGCTTGTGGCAACAGCTGGATCTCATTTAATGGCAAAAATGTATTGGTTAACTATTAATTCTTGCCCCTGTGAAGACATTTCCTGTTCGAAGTCGTATTTACATGCACCAATGGATAGAAAGTGCAACACGACGATAGCCAAGTGGCCATGGCCTCGTGAACCTCTTGCTTTCCCAACTATTCTACAGAGAAAAGCTTAGAATTATGAAAGACCTATAAATTAGTTGTATTTGAGTGAAATGAGGAATAAAGCAGTTGGATACATCAGGTAAGTTGGTAGTAAATTTTATTCAAACATTTACAGATAAATATGACATTTAAATATGTAGATATCTCACAGTCTACAACAGAGCTTGGGACGCTGCCCGTGCATAAATGAATGGAAAATGACAAACGATCATAATAGCTATTTATTTTGAATACTTCAGTCCAAACATATGCAAAAATATTTGTAATAGTTAAATAGGAGATTGAATACCTTGGTTTCCTGGTTTTTTTTGTTTTTTGTTTTTTCAACTTTGTTATTATTTCCAATGCCTTGGATTTGGTCATTGCGAGGGAAGCAATTTCAATCATTTTTTGTACACCTGTTTCAGAAAACGTCGTTGATCGGAGATCTGAGAAGGGCGAACCGAGACTTAATGGAATTTTTTTGTGCTTTTATGTTTTCTGACTAAAATAAGAAAAATCTCGTTTCTAACTCAAAGTCGTATTTACAGAAAAAGATGGATCTTATACGTGGAGCAGATCGAGAGCCCAGGGAACCGAATTATGAAAACCTCTAATTATAACTGTAGTTCTAGTTTGAGTGAAAAGAGTAAGAGGAATACAGTAGCGGCATACGCCAGGTACGTTGGTTATCAATTTTATTCAAACATTTACAGATAATATATAACATTCAAATATGCATATGGTAGAGTATTGCTGGCTTTCACACTCAGCTGATAAAAGTTGTTGAATCTCATTATCTGATCCAAATGGTGGTCAAATACTGCCCACCATGTGCCGTCAGCCAGAAAGAATGATATTGAAAACTTGCGATTCAGCTGATGAACATTGCGCACAAAACAGGAAATGAAATGAAGTGAAGTGATCAGCAATTGTTTCTGAATTTATCACAGTCTATGATAGAGACTGGGCACAGCGCAAATAAGCCCTGATTGCTTGGCAACGCTGTGCCACGATATGCAGTATATTTGTTATCTACTGTCCTTTTAACTTTTCCCTTAAATTGCAAATTCTTTGCATCACCTTGCTTACTAAATATTTAACGACTAAATATCTTAGAGTTCTTTTATCTATTAATGTATTTGCTATTTGTTTATTTATTAAAAAGTACATACCTTATATCGATCCGTTAAAAACTTTGCAAGAAATTGCACAAACTTGCACAAATTAGTAAGTTCAGTAGACTAGAAAACTTCGCGCTATTTCGTACAATTTTCTTAGAAAATCTTTTCACGGATATATAAGGTATGCACTCTATATATTTGTTTATTTAGTTAGCTAGATAGATAGTTTTAGTGAGCAGAAAGGATACGCAGAGTAAAGGCTATGCAATTCTTTTATACGATGCTTCATTAATATGCAGTGTTTACGCCGCGAACTCGTATTAACTAGCGGACGATGCCAACTTATCATTCAAATCAATCCTTTTTTGGTATACTTGAGGAGCATTATTATTGGAAGCTTTTGATAGTTGAGTGGTTCAGCAGATGAAGGATTGGTCTGGTTTAATTGAACATCAGAGACATTTTGCGTCGATGGAGAGAGACCTTGATAAATAGACGATTTCAAAGTAGTGGATGGATCTAGATCAGCATATTGTGGCTCATTTTCAGTCATTTGTAACCTTGGTGTTGTTATATTTATGTTACCGGTTTCGTCGGCAGATGGCTCATGATTTGGATTTTGCGACACTGTTTGTTGTCCATGTCCTTCGGAAATGGCAGAACGAGATGGTGTATCTTGCATTGGAAAAGACTCCTGAAAAAAAGGAATATAATACAAAGGGACTATCCTTCAGTATCTTTAGACATAATGTCAAGATACAAATGCTATAATATCATGATCAACGGCCACGAGAAATATTGCGCAATCATGGGTAGTTTTTAATAACTGTTCGAAATAGTGAGAAAAACAGAATTCGTAGTTATACTAACCTCGTCAGTTGAGGGCCTAGTGTGCGGAGGACTTCTTGCAATTTGGCTATAAAAGTAGTATTAAATATAAGTTTGTCAGGTTTTAAAATGTGTTTTTTTGGTCGCTCAGGGTTCGTTTACAGTTAAAAGATAAGTGAAAAGTCGAAAGATAAGTGCATGGGACGTATAACAAGATGTGTACATCTGCATGACCCACAGGTGTCCACCTTCAGTGTGTAAGCTCAGTATGTATGACTAATATTTCTTGATGGGTTTCCTGTGTTGTTTTTTCTCGATGATTTCCTGTGGTTTGAAATGTACTGCCGCAATTTTACTGTTACTAAATGTTACTAAATGAGTGCATTTCTACACTAATCCGATATCCGGTTACAGGTTGATTGTGGCAGTTGAGTTTTCATTTTACGCCACATGGAATCCGCCCCGCTCGTTCTTACATAACGCTCACTCACTGGAAGCGGGTCCCTTGTGCATTGTCCTCTATGAAGGAACTAAATAAATTAATCCATTTAAGGAAATATAAATATAGAAGTCAGGGGCTGACAATTTTGTGAACCAAAGCATTAAGCTTGACAACTTTTGCCCTGATTTTTGAATCTACAAAACTTGAACTCACCGTTGGATACGTCTAAAGCAGTATATGACACAAGCCACAATGAAAACAATTATTAGGAATAGGATGCCAACTAAAATAGACAACAAGGTTTCAGTATTGAACTTTTCAGTTGGAGGAGCGGAAGACGTAAGACTCTGAAAAAAAGTTATAAGTAATGAATATTTACCAAACACCAACAAAGTTCAATATAGCAAAGGGACAAAACCTATTGTTAAAATGGTTTGCGCATTATGATGACAATGGCAATGTTTGTAAACATCACGTCCACTATACAGTTCTTCGAAATGGTGGCCAAAATGCTAGCCGCTTGATGATCTTTAAACTCAAAAAATTAAATAAGGTCAACGAATTTCATCATGGTAAAATTCTGATTTCAAAATAATCCGGCTTACTGGTTTTACTTATTACGTTTTAAATGAGAAAACCAGACTTCTAAAGTACAAAACCTGCTCAGAGCTAACGCCTCATGCTCTTTAGCTTGCTTCTCTCGTGCTCTAGCTACAGCTCCCAGCGTGTTTATTGTATTAACAGTACAGAGACATGCGCGTGCGTTTTATACCCCTTAAATATATACCTTATTTCCTTTGATTTTCCATTCTTTGAAACATGCCTTGTTACTATCATCATCATCATATTATTATTATTATTTTTATCCTTATCATTATTTTTTATAAAGAAAAGTTAACCATACGACACGATTTACGTGAGGTGTTAACGTTAGAAGAAGAAAAAAAACAAAACAAACCTTTATCTCTTTGATTTTCCATTCATTGAAAAATGCCTTATTACTTGACAGCTTCTGATAGTTCTCATCTATTCTCCTGTTAGTAATAGAAAACCAATATCTTTTTTTTAAAGTCTAAATACCTCTTAGATGTTATACAAAAATTAAAAGTTGAATGCAATAGGATAAATGGGAGCCACTAAGAGAAAGATTTGCAAAGCAACTATGGATTACCTCATTACTTCATCCCTGTCGACAATCTTCTTAGTATTTGGGTCCACTGCATGGAAATAAACAGCAGTCCTAAAGAAAAAAACAAACAAACAAACAAACAAATGACACCAACTGTTACTATAATAATAGATGTCATTCACTGTTATCTGGTATGGTAAAAGGTCGTTACTGTACCAAGATAACAGTGGTTAGGTAGGACAGGCATCCACTGTTATCTGGTATGGTAAAAGGTCGTCGACTTACCAAGATAACAGTGAATGGGTAGGAATGGCATCCACTGTTATGGATGGCATCCACTGTTATCTGGTATGGTAAAAGGTCGTCGCCTTACCAAGATAACAGTGGATGGGTAGGAATGGCATCCACTGTTATGGATGGCATACACTGTTATCTGGTATGGTAAAAGGTCGTTCCTTTACCAAATATGGAGTCAGTGGGTCAGGAATGGAATCATTTCTTGTCAGACTGTTGTCTATTATACTCGAACTCTACACACGCTCAAGGACAGGCACACAAACACAGTAAATATGGTATAAGAATATACTTACCTGCTGAAGTCGTATTTTCCATCTTCCTTATAGAAGTTAATATCATCAATGTTGATAATTAACCCAGTAATGTTTTGAAGCACCCTTAAAAACATCAAGTACATTTCAGTGCTCTTACTCTCAGCTGAACTAGAAATTCATGTGCCTCAAGACAAATGAACAGTTAAAAATCGCCTATTGTGCTATTCGGATTAATTTTTTTAATTATTATTATTATTTTTTAAATTGGATGAGTGAGTACTAGTGGTTGCCATTACTGCGATTCCCAGTCACATGCTAGCAACTAGCATTAGACTTTCATCACAAACCGGAAAAAAAAAAGAGTTTTGGTGGATGCCAATCAAAAGGGTTTCCATCGGTTTATACAGCGGGATTGCCCTCTCTCCCTAAATTAGTATTTCCTTAAGATTTCATGACGCTATACCTCTTCGAGAATTTCTCCAAATAATCCAAGTTCTAAAAATCAATGTTTTATTTTCATTTTTTTTCCCTTTACCTTACAAATTCATCTTTATTGTTTCTGACCTCGTAAGGACTTCTACCAGAAATGAGAATAGCGCGTTCATAGTCGACGACTACGTAGATCTATTGAAGGAAGGGCAAGGACTGGCGTTAGTTATCATCATGATCATTGTCATCATTATTATAATCATGACAATGTTTATCTTCATCATCATCATCGCCGCCAATACCACCATTACTATAATCATCACGAAGATCTTCACCGCCATATTCAACAGCTTAATCTTAACTAGAATGTTGTTGTGCGTGAGGTCCATGATTACTATATATAAAATCTGTTTCTACCACGTTTTTTAGCTTAATCTTATTCTGACATTATGCTACTTTTCTAGCATATTCACACACTTATCCTCTTGATATTCGTTCTTGCATAGTCTTGAAAATACTTAAAATATTAGATTCTTTACAAATGGTCTTAATAATACTTGATTGTCTCATATTCAGCCATCTTTGGAGTTGTCGTGTAATGCTTGACTCAGCGTTGCTTAACGCAGGTCATAATCAAAAAAGGTGCGCATGCATTTTGTTTGTTTCCCAAATTCATTCTAAAGGCTAAATACTTCACCTTAACAGTAGCGGTGTCGTAATGATATGGATCTATCCCCAAGTTATCCTTAGATGTAACGTTAAGTACGTATTCTTTGCCGCGTTGACCAGCAAACGAATCTGCAGCCTTAATCCATCCAGTCTCATTATCGATGGTAAACTTCTTTGAGTCTTCAGTTGTTGTCGAGAAGTCATAGCTAATGCGACCACCGTTGCCAACATCTGCATCGTTAGCCTTCAGCAATAAGAAACATACTCAAGTGTCAGGAAAAATATTTGGTATCGTTGATTGCTTTTTTTATCACACTTTATGGTTGGACTTTTTGCAACTTCAGTTATCAAGTAAAAAGAATTAAATTTAATATTCATTTCTGTTCTTGGCTTGACAGTTTTTTTTTCAGGAGTAAATTCTAATATTTATTATATATTATATACGTCTATTTCCAATGCCTTAAAAGTTGCAAAGGGATATCTCACTGAAAACTATTCAATGCCGGATTTATTCAGCTACAAATTAATGCAATACGTACATGATTAAACACCGATGATACTTTATTGTAGAAGTATCCAGTAGACAAAGAGGAAAAGGGATTTTTGTAATTTAGAAGGATTTACTATTAACTTATGACATTCACAGTTATTTCTATTGCCAGAATTGTTTTGAGCCAACTTACAATTACACGAATGACATTATCTCCGTGAGATATGTCTTCAGGAACTCCTATGGTAAAAAAGAAAGATAATTATCAAAAATTAGCATTGTAAGTGGAGAGTTGCAGTTATAGAATAATGAATATTGCTCTTTGTGTAAGGGTTCATATTTGCTATGAACAAGCGTGAGCATCATTTAATCGTGATAATTTACACATTTCTTTCGTTTGTTGATGCATAAAATGTCAACTTGTTGCCCCATAATGCCGATGCATTTCTACAACTGCGGGTATGCTGCTAATGCCATAGAACACTAACTAAAGCGTGCTCATCATTCAAATCAATGCATGTTACTTTATAAATGTGTTAGTAAAAGCTTGTTTGTTTTACCTCCTGAATAATCTTTTTTGGTGAATATTGGCCCGTTATCGTTTTCATCAGCAATTTCCACCACAACGCGCTGGATTGTTGGATCATCTGAAAGGTACAAGGGAAAGTGAGAACCAAGCTTCTTTTTCAAAAAAAGGTTAGTGAAAGTAAGAATGTTTACAATATTGTCTGCGTATCCTGCTTGCAAAGGTCTTTTTCTGTCCTCAGCATAATCTCTGTTTACAGAGTAGTGTCTGGGAGGATATTAGAAAAAATTCTTCACCATGTCACAGCCGCAATGTGGGATGAGTAACACGAAAAGGCTGCTTCTAATATATCGTTGATGTCAAGTCATTTATATTATTATGTCATTCTCAAAAATATTCGTACAATGATATAAATACGTATATATTTGATAATGACATACTTGGTAAGGGAGAATAAGTTGGGTTTGTTTCACTGGCGCTTCTTCTCTTCCTTGCACTCAGTAAAGATGAGGAATCAAGCTAAAAAAAACCACGATATACAAAACTTGTTTATTGCTACCATTCAAGGTATTTAACTCTTACATAGTGATATATCATCAGCTTAGAATGCAGGTAAAAGGGGATTAACGTTCAATTGTGAAACGATTCGTACCAATATGAATTTTTTCTAGGGCATGCTCCTGGCTTCTACAGTTACATAGTACGCGGATTCTGATGATTTGCTTGAATGTGGGTTTTGTATTTTGTACAGGTTTGACGCGGACGCTAGTTGAGTCTCATAGATTAAGCTCAATTTTTTTCATTAAGTACTATTTTTGTCATACCAACCTTGTAGTTTGATGCCTTAACGAGCATGCTGAAGAATGGTGTCTCCTCGCGATCCTGTTATAAATAAAACAGGTATCACTGTCAGTTTTATTTCAGTGCTTTAGAAAAGTGTTGATTGGCTTGCTACCGTATTTATATTCGAGGGCAGCTTCACGTTCGCACAAAATCGTTCAAATATTTAAAATCATTAAAAGCAATATAAAACGGCTGCTTTATTGTGATCCTAAGTGTTCCTCCGCGTAAGCGTGCTTCTCTCGTGCTCTACAGTTCCCATCGTGTTATATCACAGTACGAATATAAGGAATATAAAATACATTCGCTTGATTTTACAGAAACCGGCGATATGCTGCGGCTCTGTGAGTATTCAAGTTATTTAATTCTATGAAACATTTTACGTATTATCACTTACTATGGTTTTCTTAGTTGTTACGATTCCATTTGTTTCGTTAACATCAAAGACATCCCTACCGCTACTCCCTGTTCAGATGTGAATAGTTCAACATCAATAAACAGATTGCGGTGATTGCTTTTGCTTGACTTTCTTTCAGACATTTTAGTAATTGATCTACAAGACACTTACCAATAATATAGTAGTAAACACGGTCAGATTTATCTGAGTCACCGGCCTCAATTTCACCAACAGTGGTACCAACGGGAAGATTCTCACCCACAGATAAAGTGGCACTAGACTAGAATTGTGATTTAAAAAAAAAACAATAAATAAACGAACTATTTTATCAATATTTTTTAGGTTTATCTATTTTCTTTATTACAGGGGTCATTTATTTTGATCCTTGTAATACAATAACATTATGGCAGAGACGTTTCCCATCTTATGGATAACTTGTTTTAAGCCTGTGTTGCTCTGCGGTGTGTCGAGAAGAAGAGAGCCGAGGGCAATGGTAGGCCAACAGCACAGACCGCTGAGCAATACAGGCTATCTTGATCATAAATAGATTTACCTTTGAGAATAGCGGCTGGTTGTCATTAAGGTCTGTCACGAACACAGTGATATCTTTTTCCTTGGTTAACTTTAAGTTACTCTTCACATTCTTTGCTTGTATTACGAGCTGTCAAGAAATAAATATCAGCAGTAATAACTAGGCACTTTACCGAGCTAACAACCTGAGAAAACGATAGGGGAGGCAATAGATGCATGATTAGATGGATGGGGGGTGGGGGGGGGGGAGGGGGGAAGGGTGGGGGGGGGGGGAGGATAAAGGGAGGGCTAGATCAATATCGGCATGGAAGAAAAATGAGAAACGAAAGAAAAACATACCTTATATGAAGCAGTAGTTTCATAGTCAAGTTCTTTCGCTGTTTTCAACTCGCCACTCGTTTTATTCAGTGCAAATGCGCCCTCTTCGTTACCACTAATGATGAAGTACTCAATGTACGCGTTGCTTCCTTCGTCCTTGTCTTTAGCGTTTACAGTAGTAATGAATGTGCCAGCTGTGATATTCTGTAGCACATTGAACCATGAAACATGTTAGCGCTAGAGGAAATAAATCAAGAGAAGGAATCTCAGGTATTCATGCTTGTTACCATCATGGGTACCGTTTGATGCTATTTTTAGAATCACAGTTGCCATCGTTTGTTTTTAGCACGTGTATATCCGCTGTTTGTTTATTTGAGGAAAAACAAACAATCAAATCAATAATTCTAAAAATAGCATCAGTGACTCTAAAAATAGCATATGATGGGGCGCGGGAATTTGCTTGTCTTCTCATTTTTTCAAATATCAGATGGCAAAATGCATATAATGAGTCAGTCGTTGTATGTGTTCATATTTCTCACTGAAGATGATTATAAGGATATGTATCGATTTTTCCATACCTCCTTAACACGGAAATTATCTGGCGTCGACTCGAAGGAAGGTTGATTGTCATTGACATCTTCCACAATTATCGTAACGTTGGTATTGCTGGACAGCGGAGGTATGCCTTGGTCAGTTGCCACGACTACCAACTGGAAAAGGGATATATTCTCTCGATCAAGGGGTTTGAGCTTGGTCAAGACGCCTGTCTTGTTGTTCAGATAAAAGTGACCTGATACAACAAAGTCGAACATTATTTTATTAAAGAATCTAGAAGTAATGATTAATAAAATGAGTAAGACTATATACAGATATAATATGATGATATGCCTGTAGTTGTTATGCTGCTGTTACCTGGTGCAATTGGCTACTTTAGAAACGAGTGAAAGACTGGGAACGAGCATATAGAAGGTGTTGATAATTAATCTTATTGAAAAATATATATCCATGACGAGAACGAGGACATCAAAATTAGCAGGTTTCTGCATTATGGCTTTGATTGGCCAGGTAACAGCTAAATTATAAGCAATCAAAAACATTAAACATTACGAAGAAATATATGATTACTAGGGACAAGCGTCCCCAGTATGTACTCTTTCTTACTATGGTGTCTATGTTTTAACCAGGTTAATTCTAAAAACTCGGTCCCAGTCCTCAACTCGTTTTTAAAGTGGCCAATAGCGCAGCACACTGATTCTAAAATCAGCTTAAAGATTCGGACAAACATTGCATTCTGTTTAACCGCTACGAGGATTATACGAACCGATTATATTATTTTTACTTAAAGTTACAATAATAAGCCGTGTAAACTAAGATCAACTGCTGCGTGCTGCGTGCTGCGTGCTGCGTGCTGCGTGCTGCGTGCTGCGTGCTGCGTGCTGCGTGCTGCGTGCTGCCTGTGCCCTTATTTTTGTGAATGTATTTGCATAGTTACCTTGTTCGTTTCCTTTTATCATGGAATAAACAATCTCAGAGTTCACTCCAAGGTCCGTATCTCTAGCACTTATGGTTAGTATAGTGTTGTCTTTCCCAGTGATGTCACCAGTATCTTCTTGCACTTTCTTCGTGTAGGATGGAGACACGAAGGTTGGCGTTACGTCATTGACATCAAGCACAGTGATTTTAAGCTACAAAGAAAATGTACGTTCAAATCGCAAAGTTTTTTTAAACATAATCTACGAGACATTTCTACTTCTGGACCTTAAAAAATGAAGTGCCATGATGATTTGAATACATGCAGTATTCGTTTAGTTAAATACGGCTATTAAATAATTCGCTTTCTAATTAGAATAATAAAAGCCTGTGCGTACGTGACAAAAAGGAGACGATGCAATATCTATAAGGGGAACATTAAACACGCATAGAAGATAGAACTTAGTGAAAAACCAGGGGAGTTTGGTTTACAGGGAGAATGAACCGAGGGAAAAAGGCCTAAAAGACACTAGATCTAGGCATGGATTTAGAGAGAGCATGCGCCATAAAGCCCTAATTGTTGAAAACCATGGAATGTTTAATTTTCCTTACCTCGACTGTTGATTTTTGTTCAGAGCCGTTCACAATACTAATAGCAGCAAGAGTCAACACGTATCCATTCGTAGTCTCTCGATCAAGGCAACCAGACGAACCACATTTGAGATAAACAGAGCCATTCAAATCCCCAATTGCAAACACGTCTTCTGTGTTGCCATCCTCTATTCTGTAATGAATAGTTTTGTGGGCTTCATCGGCGTCAATATCTGTCGCATTTACTTGAGCCACGAATGAACCTTTGGTGATATTTTCATAAACTTGAGCAGTGTATTCGTCCTTCGTGAACTGTGGCGCATTGTCATCCACGTCAGTTACTTTTATAACAACAAAAGCAGAACCCTCTAGTTTAGGAGTCCCACGATCCCTCGCCATAACAGTCAGGTTTATTAATGGTTTAGTTTCATGGTCAAGCTTTCCTTTTAGAGTTACTGCGCCTGTTTGCTCTGGAGGTAAAAAACGAGAATCATGATTAAAACATTAGTTTGGTTCATTATGCGTTATGGGCTTCCGGGTTGGGAAGGGAGATATAGATAGTAGTTTTTTACCACATTTGTGAATTTTCTTGTTTTCTTATTGGTCTAGAGCCGTGGGAGTTAGGAGTACATACCAATAAATTGCATGCGCAAATCACGCGCGCGCTTGAAACCGTTTTTATCCCTCGGCTACGCCTCGTTGGTCTACAACATTTTCACGGCTAGATGACGAAAATCGTGGTAAACAAGAGGACATACCACAGAAAACTGGAGGAAATTGGTTAAATCTTAGTGAGCCCCCTCGATGAGCTTCTGCTCTTGGGGCAATCTAAAGAAATATGAGTCTAAATATAAGAAAATAGAAAGTAGATTATTGTAGGATTATCTATTAATATCGGAGCTCCAGCGCGGGCCGAAGTCCCGCGCGAGCGGAGCATCATAGTTATAGAATATGGTAAACTATGCAACTCAGTTTTCGTGGTCATCGCATGGGAACCCTCTGCGTAACGCTAAAAGTGTCGCCAGCCAGGTGTACATTGCGTTGCTGATTGGTCGAGCTTTCAAATCACACGTCACTTGGAAAATGACGACTTTTTTTAACGAGCTTTTTAGAACTATCATTTTTTTGTGAATTAGGCTCCCTGTGACTTGCGTATTGGAGGCTCCGCTTTTAGGCATTGCCTAAATATATTCATATCTTCTTTGTTTAATAACTAAAATCAGTCCGACTTATATACTTCCGGGTCGTGAGGAAGCCGGCAACCTTCTAACCTTCTAAATTCAGTCGACCTTCTAATTCTCCTTAATTGTGCATCCGCATCAAGAGTGTGCCAGTTATTCCCGTTTATCAACCTTTCTTGTCAGTAATAAAGTATTCATTGTCCTTTAGATTGGTTCATGAATGCTATCAGAACAACGCATTGAAAATGCAGCAGACTTACTTTACAGCATCTTCCCTTTCCCTAGAACTATATTCAATCTGTCTATTGCGTTTAATCTGTGTTGCAAAGAAAACCGGGTGGTTGTACCTACCATCGATACTGAACAGTCTGTCGTCATCTCCTGCCGTTATCTTGAATGTAAACTGACCATTAGCATCGATATCAGCATCACTTGCCGATACGGTTACCTGCAACAAAACACAACAAACCTTTACAAAATAACCTTCAAATGATCGAATGCTAATTTTTGAAAATCAAGCTGATCTGTTATACAATAGATTTCAAAATGCTGGGGAACATCCAGAAAAGCTATTGTCAAGTATATTTGAAATTTCAGCTATTCTATCGATCTACTTTCCGTTTGAATCTTAGGCGATTAATGATATGACTGACTTCTGATTTTTTAAAGTTAAGGAATTTGACCACACAGATAATCTTCCTATCAATCCCCCCTCAAATGGACTACACATTAACTTACCACTGTTCCGGGTTGCGCACTTTCCTTTAGTGATATATTATACACTTGCTGATTGAAGACTGGCTTGTTGTCGTTCACATCGTTAATGGTGACGGTAACTGTTGTATTACTTTCCATTTGGGGTGATCCGTGATCCTGGGCCTGGTGTGAGAACATTTATAATTCATCAATGAAAAACGGAAGTTACGGTTACAACGTTATACTAACTTATTAATGTATTAATGATTGGTTTCGGAACAAACATCAACTAGATCTCCATTCTTCCATTTATTTCTACGGCAAGGATAATATTTATTTGTGTTGCATTATCAAAATGCAAGCTGCAGCAAAATGTTTCACTGGCATTTTAGATAAATAAAATAAATAAATAAATAAACTTTATTAAGAGAGCGTGACACGTGACAGTCGCTTCTGATAAATTGTGTCACTATCATCAACGACTCTGAATGAGACGGAGTTATTAAAATGTATTGTAACATTTGCAGCTGCTCAAGTAATTTGACCGGGGGGGGGGGGGGGGGGGGTGGGGAGGATCTGTGTTTAATAGCAGTATGATAATATTCTTTATCTACCTACCTTTATGGTTAAAGTAAAAGTGTCGTTGGTTTCTCTGTCAAGTGATGATACCGTGGTTATCTTTCCTGTTGTTTCGTTTATTGCGAAGAGATTCACTGGAAAATATTTAGAAAAATAGAAAGATCAACGAAGAATCCAGTGCATACTTGCTTACCGCTGCAGGCACAGGACCTGTTTTTTCTCTTCGAATTTTAAGATACCTCATGATTTTTATTCATTGATTCATTTTGTTTAATGAAATTGAAAAGAACATTAATTTGAATCTTACTTTCATTTCCAGCTGTAATAGAATAAGAGACTCGTGCATTTTCATCAATATCCTTATCTGTGGTAGAGACAGTTCCAATCAAGTGCCCGCTGGATACACTCTCGTCGACTGCAAATGAGTATCTCTCTTGGTTGAATACAGGTGAGTGGTCATTGACGTCAAGCACTGTTACTATCAACTGCAGGGTAAGCACAAATTATTTGTCTGTACAAACATCAACACTGACAAAAACATTATGCCGTTAAGGACGTTCGTGGGCAAATTCGTTTCCCATGTCTGTTTTCCTCAAGCTTTATCAATTAATAAAATAAAAGATGGGAATTACGGTGTTGATTTGACCTTGAAAAACACAGAGGTAATACAGCCATGCTATATGCGCAAAAGATACGCGCACAAACAATGCCTTTAAACGTCCTTAAAGCGTACTTTATCTATACAATTGAAGGACAATAGACGAAATAGTTTCTTACATTGGCAGATCCTTCTCTTGGTCTTATGGCCCCGTCAACTACACGCAAAGTCAATGTATATGATTCAACTGCCTCACGATCCAATAGTTCGTTTGTACTTATATTACCCTGTAAAATATAAAGGCCATGATAAGACAAAGCATTCAATGGCATTGTCAACTGAAAATAGTAAGTAAAGTCGTTTTGATAGCTCATTACATTCCTCTCAATCATAATGAATGTGAGGTTAACATCAACATATTAGAAAATCACACTTTTTCTTGATTAAATTTGAAATAATTTTGATAATATTAATTTTGGTAAGGGTCTATTGGTCTGGAGGATAGTATGCATAAAATTGAGAATAACCACAGCCATCGAAGTTATTTCTGCATGAATCAATAGTTTTTAAGTGCAAGGATTTCCTGCTATTTTTCTCTTGTTTTACTCTTGCTTTCGATATCCTGCGATGTTCTTGACTGGCGGCAGTAACAAGCCGTTGAAATATCTGAGTGCGCAAAATATCGAAAACCACAGTAAAGCTTAGTAACATATCTTGCATAAGTGAACATGGTAGGGTAGAATAGTGAGTTTCATAATTACCCTGTCAGAATCGATCTTAAACATCAATCTTGACGATCCACCTAATCCATATTCCAGCCTCGCGTTGCTACCAGTGTCATCATCCGTTGCACTGGCAACGAATACATGAGTTCCTATTGGTTCGTTTTCCTTGACTGTTGCGTAATAAGTCTCATTTGCAAATTTGGGACTATTATCATTGATGTCCACAAGAACAAGTGACACATGGGCAAGAGTTGACTTTGGTGGTACTCCTTTATCAGTTGCTTTGACTGTAAAGTTGAAATAAGGTTGCATTTCTCTGTCGAGCTCAACTTCTCCCTGGGATATCAATCCTGTTATTGAATTAACTGAAACCTTACTCGTCACGTTCCCCACAATACTGTAAAGAATTTGTGCATTAACGCCTGAGTCAGCATCAGTTGCCGTAATCTTTAGAATACTCGTGTCTTTTGGTGACTGCTCTCTGTAGTCTACGATGTACTCTCTTTGTGTGAAGACAGGGGAGTTGTCATTCACGTCATCGACATCTATCTCCACCTTAACGTTGTTCTCAGACTCTAAACCTTTGCTATCCCTCGCCTGTATCGATAATGTATGCTTCGTAGTGTTTTCCCTGTCCAACGACTTTGTTGTAAATATATCTCCAGTTATGTTATCGATTTTAAACTGCTCATAAACGTCTCCATCCACAATGACATAACTCACGCAATCACCAACATCCTTGTCTAAGGCTGTTACTCTGGTAACGTTTGTTCCAACTGACGCATTTTCAGGCAACGAAACCATCATAGTTGGTGTACTGAAATAGGGTTTGTCGTCTATGACATCAGTAACTGTTATGTGGATCTGGGCGTGTCCCTCGAAATTAGGTTCGACAATATTGGCTGCCGTAATGTTTAAGATGTAGGAACTTTTGAACTCTCGATTCAGTGAAGAATCAACAATGATGCTGCCTGTAAAAAAGAACAATGAGAAACAAAACACTTAACAGCGGTAACGTTTTTGGTTCTGTAACTTATACCGTAACATCTGCAAGGTGTTATAGGAAGTCAGGATATTTTGTTGCTTTGTGTTTAAAATTTCCGCACAGTTTCTTTTATTCCGGACTTAATTTATGTACACTTTATATAAGTGAGATACGTCAGTACCGTTTACTGCGTACTTATTTGTCCAGGCATGATAAGTTTTCCAGGAGTCAATCTTGAAATATAATTGAAAAGGTTCTTCAAGATGTTTTACATCTAATTAAATTAAACTCCCTGTCTGCGAGAGACAGTAGAATGATTTAGAATACAACCTCTTTACACATTACCATTTTAAATATAATGAATATACGACCAAGTACTAAAACATTTATTGAGTTACCTGTAGATCTGCTAACATAGAATTTTCCATCAGCCCCATTAGAGGTATAAATTATCTGACCATTTATTCCTGTGTCCAAATCAGTAGCTGTCACCTTGGTAACTGTGCTTCCTTGACCGGCATCCTCTGATATATTGGCATAGTATATTGCTCGTGAAAATCTAGGAGGCTCGTCGTTAATATCTGTTACGGAGATCACTAGTTTAGCAGATGCGTTTTTGTTTCCACCGTCTGTTGCTATGACATCAAGCGAATATGAAGCATTTTTTTCTCGATCCAGTGAACTGCTGTTGCTTGTTGCTATGATACCAGTGCTGCCGTTGATGTTGAAATGCTCAGCGCCTAAACCTAGATAATGAAACGAATATAGTCAGGACAAAAAGTTTCTTGCTCAACTATAACGAACTAATATAGTAATGACGAGAAACATTTTTATCATGAGCGGAGAATAAGAAATAATAAAGAAAGAAATATTTCTCACATTTTTGTCCCTGCGAAAACTTCCGCATACCTCACAAGTTGATCAATTGTCAGCAATGGGTAGGGGAAGTTGGAGATGCCTTAGGTTCTAGCTTTTTATGGTCTCGTAAATGGTCTAACGTCTAAGATGAGCTCTTTTTGTTTATAATATCCGAATACATACATATAGTATGTTTCCTCATCGGAGCATTTTCTCCTTTCTCACGGTTTTAGTTGTGGGCACAAAATGAAACGTAAGTGACCTTACTTGTGATCACCTAAGATCTAAGAACAAGTATTCGTATAAAACTGAAAAATCCAACACAAACCTTCGAGACTGTAGGTTATTTTCTCATATATGCCGATATCTGCATCTGTTGCATGGATTTCTTTTTTCTGCAAACAAACGGTATTATAAAAGATATCATTTGGGCTCTAAATGGAGATTATATATGTAGCACTATGTTAAATGACTCCCAAATTATTGAGAAAGCCTTAACCAGCGAAACGTCTAACGGCATATTAAACTGCCTGTGCCTGAAGAAGTTTTGCCTTTATATTTGATATCATTATATCCCAGGCATGTCCTCTTATTTCCCGTCAAATGATATTTTATAATTAAAATGTTTATTCACAGATTTTGGCACAAATCGAACTGCCTCTTTCACATAATGCTAAAGTACATCATATTTGAACCAACCAGTGCAAGAGTTGTTCCTGGAGGCGAGTTTTCCTTGATATTTGCTGAGAATGGACTTCCTGTGAATTGTGGGCTGTTATCGTTCTCATCGTCTACCGTTATTTGAACCTCTGCAAAATCCTGTTGGAAAAATATCATAAAATTATCAATTGCTAGTTTTGTGGATGCCTTCATTCAGTTTGTCTTTCATAAGTTTGAGGTACTAATTATCATCACTGAAGATGATATATCGGTGGCTTGCATAGCTTTCATGTTGCTGAATTTAACAAAAGATTCATCAACAAAATTGCAAATCACCTTAGATACACCTTCAATCACGATTGTCTCAGGCGGACTATTGGACATAGAAAGAGAAGACACTCTACCTTCCTGCTTGATGGTTGCCCTTGATCCTCAGCCTGTACAGTTAGAATGTACTGTTGAATGACTTCCCTGTCAATGGATGCAGCAGTACTAATCACTCCTGTGACAACATCGATCTGGAATGCATTTTTCTGGTTTCCACTGGAGATCTTGTATGTGACATTGCCATTCAATCCTTTATCTTTATCTGAGGCATAGACAGTGAGTACTGATGTTCCTGTTGCACAATTTTCCATTACTGATGCGGTGTACGTTGATTGGTTGAATTTTGGATCGTTGTCATTGACGTCATCCACGTGAATACCTACAAAGGCCTGGGAAGTATGACATGGTTTGGGAAAATTATCCACAAAAATAGAAATGCTGCAAAATACAAAGGTCTTATTCTAACACAACTGATATGCTGGTAAAGCTGATAAGCTTAACAACTTCACAGTATTATGAAAGCTATAAAAAGGAGCACTGCTGAAAGTGTTTATGAGTTTGTTAGCAGTAGAAAAGCATAAAGCCAAGGAATACATGGTTATATCATAAGACAATTTGTGGGGCACATTTTTCATCAAAGAACTCTTCATTTAGTTAGAATAAATGTTTCCTATTTACCGTAGAACTCAATGGAGGCGATCCTTCGTCTTTGGCCAACACAGTGAGATTGTACAGCAAAACATCTTCTGCGTCTAATGGCTTTTCGGTGAAAATGTACCCAGTTTCGGAAATGCCAAACGTACCTGACGACAAAAAAAGTAGTTGGTAAATATAAGATATTTCGTTTTTAAACTATTATATATATGCTTCATATTTCAGGGAGTTCCTTGGAATTTTGGCCATACCAATCCAAAAAAGTGAAGCCCATTTGTTCTATATATGTTGGGCTCACATTCAGCATTTTGCAATTGCGCTCGCAATTCACCTGCTCCAAGTTCTAAGGTATGAAAAATAGTTAAGAAACCGAGTTGTAGAGGACTGTGAGACTCTCCTTCGAAAAGGTGACTATGGAGAAGAGTTTTCTAATATTTAATGTTTAGCTGTCTTTCCTATTTCTTTCTTTTTAACTTCAATTTTTATGTAATTTTAGTGCGTTCATTACAGATCTAAACAGTCCTAGCCAGGTCTACCTTGCAGTTGTCTAAGTGTTGGTTCAAAATGCAAGTGATGCGACGGTGATAAAGACTGATATACAGTCAATTCCAAAAATGTTGTCGTCGACCAACTCAAGTCTACGCGACTGGACCGAAAGGAACTCTGGTTAGTAATCATTGAAGCCGAGATGACTCCATAATTTTATCTGACTAGTTATGCCTGGTTTACAGCACGAACCTTCGTAGGCGAGAGGGAAGAGTTGAAGGAGACGTTTTTTTAATGCCTTCATATTTTCGAAATTGTGAACTGAATCATAACTACTTTGTTTTTCTTTCCCTAAACCCAACGACATGCATTTGATGGATTGTTTCTCGCCATTATTATCTTATTACTAGCGGGAACTATTTAATTCAAAACGAATGTTTAACCGCTTCAGTGATTTTTACCCATATTCCTTTCGGTCCAGTCGCGTAGGCTTGAGTCGGTCGACGACAACGTTTTTTGAATTGACTGTATTTAATTTAGTCTACAAAAATAAGTGAACGAATACGAAGCATTTTTAGCGCCTTGTTTATTTACCATTTGGATCCCCATTAGTGATGTTGTAAAGAACTTTTCCTGACAATTCTAAGTCCTTGTCTAACGCATATACTTGGACCACGTTGCTTCCGGTTCGTGCAGCCTCGCTTACGTGTTCTTCAAAGCTTTGTTTCTGGAATTTGGGCGAGTTATCGTTGATGTCCTTTACCTTAATAGTTATCTAAAATGAAATCAATATTCTTTTTATTAGAATAAAGACTTTGCGCCATCACGTGATGGTAGCCATGACAGGAGGCACAAAAATAGAATCTTTTCCCCCTGAGAATCTGAATTCTTTGTCATGTCAACCAAATTAGACCAGGCTTCTCTATAATATGCACTACGCATAAACTTGAAGTGAGTTCAGTCTTTCCAAACATTTCCACGGCATCGAAACGGCATTGATTATCTACTTTTTTTCTTACTCAATACATTTTGTATTTATGGAACAAATGTGGAAAAGAGTCCACAATTGGGGGTAAACAGTAACTGACAAATCTCTTACCCTCACAGTCGCGGATTTCCTGACTGAAACAGGTTGTGCCTGGTCAGTTGCTGTCACGTCCAGCAAGAATTGACCATTATTAGAAGCATCTTTAGGCATTTGTGTATCTTCTCGGTCAAGCACTTTGACAACAGTCAACTTTCCCTGATTCAAATAAGAAGCATCAGTTCATGATCTCATAAGATCAAGCGTTACTTGTTACATAACTTGTCAAACGACCCTGAGAAGCAGTGAGCGAGCCTCTGGAAGCAAAGATAACCCCCACCCACCCTCACCCCACCCCCCCCCCCCCCTTTGAAATAATTAATAACAGACTGAATAATACCGGTCTCTATTGCCAAATATACCAATATTATAATAACACGCTAAAGTAAGTCTTACTGACTCATTATTATCAACCTGGCTGGTTTCACGACAATATTGCCGTCGGTACATGCATTTTAGTAAATTTTAAAAATAGATAAACTAAGTTACAAAAAGAGTTTAAAAGAAGTAAAGAAAAACAAAATTTGACAAGCACGACACTTAGTCTATAATACAATTAATTACTGAAAGGCATTATCATTACCAGGAAAACGTTTTTGTGGACAGAATATACTTTTGAACTTCTTCAAATAGCTTATAGCTAAAGTAAGTCTTAACTCATTATTATCAACCTGGCTGGTTTCACGACAATATTGCCGTCGGTACATGCATTTTAGTAAATTTTAAAAATAGATAAACTAAGTTACAAAAAGAGTTTAAAAGAAGTAAAGAAAAACAAAATTTGACAAGTACGACACTTAGTCTATAATACAATTAATTACTGAAAGGCATTATCATTACCAGGAAAACGTTTTTGTGGACAAAATATACTTTTGAACTTCTTCAAATAGCTTATGGTTATCCTCAAAACTTAATTCATTACAACCAAAAAGAGACTAACTCAATTTTTGCCTGTTAGATGATTTTTTTTTCTTTTTTTTTTTTTTTTTTTTTTGCCACAAACTACCACTAATCAGTGCAGCTGAGGAAAGACTAAGAATTTTGATGAGCAGCGTATAGGGGACATGTAAAGAGAAAATGCAAAACATTTTCATTATCAATCTCGCATCTACATTTGGGCGCCATAGAACAATTTATATTGAACAAATACTCATTTAGTGCATAGGCACCTAATCTTAATCTTGAATGAAGAATTGATGCAGCCATCGAAAGAGAGTAATCATACAGCTTATTATATTTTGACATTCCGATTAACTTACCATTAATTTCATTTTTAAAATTCATTTCTAAAGAGAGCTTGCGTTTCTTGTTTGAAAATCTAGAGAATTCCAAAGTTTTGTAGATGATGGGAAAAAGGACTGCAAAAATAATGCCAATTTTTGATAGGCTGGAAACAAAAGATAGCGGAAACAATTGTCGTTGTGTTTTCCGAACTAAATGTCATATAAAAGTGTGCAAGTCACGTGCACCTTCTTTCTTTGGTACAGGATCTATGTAACTTAACTAAGTGGGCTTATTGGTTTGAAGTTCTTTTCCCTGAACCTGAAAATTAATTTTTTAAATCTACAATTCTCACCGTTGTATTATCCAGACTGAAGAAGCCATGCTCGTCTCCTGTCAACGAATAAATTATCTTCTTATTGAGGCCTTCGTCTTGGTCGGTAGCGTTCAACTGAATGATGACAGTGTTTAACGTACTCGGCCCTTCATTTATTTCTTTTATGTAAGCAGAGGAATCCTCTGATGGTTTGGGGTCAAATACTGGTGCGTTGTCATTGGTGTCCAGTATTTCCACATGTATTGTGGTGGAATTCTAAAAGAAAAATAGAAATGATAATAAACCTTGGATCCGTAATATGATATGAATGTATAAACCGCAATCAAGAGTCCAAACCCACCAGTGTCTGACCCAGGATTTTTTTAGAAGGGGTGCACCATTTTTGATTCGACGTTCACAAACTCAAGCATCAATAACGCAGTAGATATCAGATCATTTAAGGAGGAGCGTGCACCTCGTGCGACCCTCCCCTTCATTCGCACCTACCCCATCCAGGATGCTGAACTACTGTCTTTTGCTTTCTAAGTTAAGAAATTTGTTGAATTATAATACTTATAGTACACTCAACAAAATTACTCGACTCTGATTGGTCGAGAGGAGTACAATTATAGCGTTAATTGTACTCCGTAGGAGTACCGAATTAAGTCGCTATGGCAACACGGCCAGAACAATGTCAAAACAATTATTTTCTATCATTTTGTACTTAAAAAGCATAAATAAGATTTTAAAGCCGTAAGAACTAATCTTTTTTATGCATTTCAGTTGCACGATGGACTGGAAATCGGCCGCCAAATAGACAAAGATGGAAGGCGTCGCTTCGCATTTTTTACTGAAATTTTGTTGAGTGAACTATAAACAAAAAATCGCACGATCTTCTCGTACAATTTGGAATTAATAGACACTCGTAATGTTTTGAAAGTTCTTTAATTGTACTCGCCTAAAGGCTCGTGCAATTACAAGAACTTTCAAAACATTACTCGTGTCTATTAATTTCCAAATTGTACTCGAGATCGTGCGATTTCCTATACTTATACTACACATAATACTAACACTCACACTAAGACCAAGGGCTTTCATTCTTTCCATTAAGTAAAAGATTCTGGATTTGTTGGTATTTTTAACATGGAAAGTAATTTTCTTTTTTTTCTGGCAATGCTATATTCCATTTTTTTATATTCCATTAACTTCATTTTAAATACTATGACATTAAGAGTAGAAGTATTCGTTGAAGTTGAAGTATTCGTATGATCATTTGACGTACCTGTCGTGGTGGTGAGCCTGCATCTGTTACATTAATTACCAGGTCATAGCTACTTTTAATTTCACGGTCAAGACCAGTCGGAGAGATCTGGAGCCTACCAGTGTCACTATTTAATATGAATCGGCCGTCTGCACCCGACATAGAGTACGTTATGCGTCCATTCGAACCAGCATCCCTATCGATGGCCGGTAGAGATTCAAACAGGATTGTCCCACCTCCATCACTCTATAGGAGAGTAGAAAGTACTTGTTATGTACGTATATGGATATATAATTTTTAAGACGATGTTCGTGGATATAAGGCCCGTGTACCTTTAAGTAAATGTATAGTGAGTGCATTGATCGATTCGACAAACTGTATGGGTGTCTTCAGCTGTGTCATCATCTCTAGCCCTCCCTCAGCGAAGAGAGAGGCGAAAAGCTTTGACTGATGTGGCAAAGTGACCTCGCTATAATGGCGAAGTTACCCCGCGAGTGGGAAAGCTCTGGAATATATAGGAATATGGGAAACGCCTGTAAAGGAGGTTTTGGTGTTTAAATCAGTTTTTTCATTTCATTTAATGTTATGGTTTACCTCACTGATGTTCTTCACGACATGGCTTCCTAGGGTTATATAAGGAGTGTTATCATTTTCATCCAGTACGTCCACGGCGACTGTTGTCGTTTCGGTTCTTTGAGGGATACCATGATCACTTGCATTGATCTGGGGATAAAAGCATAAAAACATAATAAACAATAAGCAATGAATCTTCAAAGAAAGAAAAGAAAATATATGAAAGAAGACCGACGTTTTCATTTCTCACTTTTAAGAATTAATTCAATATATGATGAATTTTAACAAAAATATCTTTTATAATTATCTCATAGCATAGCAAATAGAATTGATAGAAAGGATATCTAATAGTCACTAGCTTATGCAGGAGCTAGGGGAAAAATCCAAGTTTCATCGATTTGTGTGTAAGTGTGTGTGTAAGCGTGTGTTAGTGTGTGCTAGTGTGTGTAAGTGTGTGTGTGTATGTGTGTGTTAGTGTGTGCTAGTGTGTGTAAGTGTGTGTGTGTAAGCGTGTGTTAGTGTGTGCTAGTGTGTGTAAGTGTGTGTGTGTGTAAGTGTGTGTGTGTGTAAGCGTGTGTTAGTGTGTGCTAGTGTGTGTAAGTGTGTGTGTGTATGTGTGTGTTATCTTGTCAGGTTGACTCGGATTTTTTCACGAGCCTCTGCATGAGATAGTGACTATTGAGTATCCTTTCTATCAAATGTTTCATATAGTTGTACCGTTAACGTATACGAGGCTGTGGCTTCTCTGTCCAGTGATTTGGTTGTCGTGATGAATCCAGTTGCATTGATAGCAAAAGCGTTATCGATGTTACCAGATGTAATGCTCAAGGAAACCTGAGAAACAGAAACATACTCAAGTCATTACAAGATTTTACTTTTATGTGTGAATCTCCCTTACAAATTGGTTAAAATTTTCGAAGGTAATGAAAAAATAGGGGTCAACCGAAGTTTCATGTGGAATTGTGAGGTTGGTTAAATGAATGAAGGTATACAAGATCGAGTTTGTTCTCGTGCTCCCTGTAATCTTATCCAACACGATTCTATATGCCACCATTTTTTTTTTAATTTCAGAAAGGCGAACATCTTTTGGGGTACTTACTCTTCCATTGTTGTCGTTATCTTTGTCGCTGACGGTCACCTGTTTATGATAGTAAGCCGCAAAAAATAAAATAAAATAAAATAAATAAAAAACAACATCAGATTATTAAAGTAACGATAGGCAGAAAAAATGCAAAGCTGATATAAAAAATAAATGTTGTCCTGAAAAGCATCTGCCAAAAGAATCTTGTGAGATGAACCACATTTATGATTTTAAGATCATCTAACACAAAGGCTATTCAATATTTGTTATCAGAATGCGCGTTATGGTTTCCAAACTCAGCTAGACTATTACTTCCTCACTGTATATTATCTCTTATATAGGGGTAGAGGATCAGAATGTATGTTAAACTTGCATATTGTCGACGAAGAAAGGCACTCGCTGGCCGCGGGCACACAGAGTATAAAGCAACTCCAGCAATTACATGATTTCTTAATGCATGGGTTGATTGTGGGATAGGTATGAGGATTTTACGGGGTTGGAAACTGTTGCAGTGCTCCCTCGAAGGGGACCCTGTGTCGTACTTTGCAACACCAGCTTCCGGGCAAAATCTCAACAACCTCACAAGCCAAGACGATAAGGCGGTACAAGCATACCTTAATTGCAATGACGCCAGCGCCTACATTTTCTTTGATCTTGCTTATGTATGGCGTTCCAGTGAAGACTGGGTCGTTGCCATTGACATCCCGTAAAGCAACATTTATTGTAGCAGTTGCTTCTTCCTTGAATATTCCACCACCATCACTAGCGATCACATAAAACTGGTAGCTGTGGACTTCTTCATAGTCAAGGGTTCTTGCTGCTGTGATGTTACCAGTATTAGGATCGACAGCAAAACTAAAACATAAATAAAGTCAAAATTTAGATGAATCGAGCTATGCCTACGTGTCTTTACTAACAGAAGCTTTGATTACCAAAGTAAACTTACAATGAAGACTGACTGCCTCTCAGCTCGTAAGTGACTTGGCCAAATGAACCAAGATCCGCATCGGTTGCCTAGTTATAATATAAACATGTTAGATGTCTGTCAAATGCAACAGAAAGAAATCGTTATTGATTGGGAAAGCCTTTATGTAAAGTATTCCTATTTTTCGAAGCGTCTTATATTGTCCCTTCATCTCTCTTTTAGTTTAACAATTTCAATTGATTACCATTTATCATCACCATCTTTCTATACATATTTTTTTCAAACAAGGTTGGGCGAAAGTTTTGTTGCATGTTGCATGTTGCATGTTGCATGTTGCATGTTGCATGTTGCATGTTGAATGTTGCATGTTGCACGTTGCACGTTGCACGTTGCATGTTGCATGTTGCATGTTGCATGTTGCATGTTGCACGTTGCACGTTGCACGTTGAATGTTGCACGTTGCACGTTGAATGTTGCACGTTGCACGTTGAATGTTGCATGTTGCACGTTGAATGTTGCATGTTGCATGTTGCATGTTGCACGTTGCACGTTGCACGTTGCATGTTGCATGTTGCATGTTGCACGTTGAATGTTGCATGTTGTACGTTGAATGTTGCACGTTGCACGTTGCACGTTGAATGTTGCATGTTGCATGTTGCAGGTTGAATGTTGCATGTTGCATGTTGCATGTTGCATGTTGCACGTTGCACGTTGAATGTTGCATGTTGCATGTTGCATGTTGCATGTTGCATGTTGCATGTTGCACGTTGCATGTTGCATGTTGCACGTTGAATGTTGCACGTTGCACGTTGAATGTTGCATGTTGCATGTTGCACGTTGCACGTTGAATGTTGCATGTTGCACGTTGAATGTTGCATGTTGCATGTTGCACGTTGCATGTTGAATGTTGCACGTTGAATGTTGCATGTTGCATGTTGCATGTTGCACGTTGCACGTTGCATGTTGCATGTTGCACGTTGCACGTTGCATGTTGCATGTTGCATGTTGCATGTTGCATGTTGCATGTTGCATGTTGCATGTTGCATGTTGCATGTTGCATGTTGCATGTTGCATGTTGCTTACTAAACTTAAAGTTGATAGTATTCATATGTAAACCGATAATGCATAAGAAAAAAATTATGTGGAAAAAAATAGACAAATTTCATATTGTTTTGATTCTCTTCGCTGATTGTATTCACATCGTCCATAGTGTAGCTCGAGTGTGGCATGCAACATGCAATAAAACCTTCACCAAACTTTTTTGAAATAGCTGTATACTAATTAATGCGTCTACACTATTTCTAAATAACAGAAAGGTTTTCCTGCTCACCGTTATAACAGCAATCTCTTTCCCTAGGGGGACCTCTTCGTCGAATGTGTAATTATATGAAGAATTAGGAAAGATTGGTTTGTTGTCGTTATCATTGATGAGAGTCAAGTGAAAAGTAGCATTATCACTGTACTTCTCGTCTGTTTCGGTCTCTGTTACGACGATCTGTGGAAAGAAAAACTGTTAACGCAATATCATCAAGGTGTATATGGCGGTATGGGTCATGAAAGAGCATGAAGATTAAGAACAAATATTCATGCTGATCCTTTTTTCCAAATTTCTTGTCTCGAGGATGATCATGTTTTAGATAAATGACTTGTTGGCATTTTCGTCTATCCAGTTTCAGTGATCAATTTTCCCATCACATAAAAGTAAAGACAAGTCCCAGTTAACACGTTGCCCACCAAGGTTGAGAGCCTCGGTCCAAGTCAGTGACTATTCATGTCATTTGTTGTTGCACCACCGATAAGGTTTTACTTACGGTGAAGGTATAATTGACTTGTGTCTCGTAGTCCAGTGTACTGCTTATCCGGACCTCGCCACTCCATGGGTCGATACGACACTTGTCGCTATCCCCTCCAGTCAAGTGATACGTGAAACGCCGAAATTTAGGCTGAAATGTCATCATCATTACCATGAATCATCAATATAGACAAACAGGAGCACAATAATAATAACAATCTTAGCTATCCACACATCATTATTATCTTTATTTTGATCATTATCATAATTATCATCACCACAGCATCATCATCACCCTGATCACCAGCATCACAGCAATCTCTATAATTACCGTAATCAGCATCATCATCGCTGTCATAACCCACCACAATTGATCAGCAGCACCAAGATTGCCAGTCAACGTCACCATTTCAGTAACTTCATAAAACACAATATACACTTGGGATAGGGTTGTTTCTCACACATTTCTCGACCTTAACTTGAAACTAGGTTAAACTTTAAGGGTGAGTTGACAAAGTTGATCTCGCTAATCAGGCCTTACGTTTTTGTCGGCATCCCTGACGATTAACTGGTCCGTAACGATTCGTCCGGGTTTGGCCAGATCCTCTCGTAATGAAAATGAATAGCTATCTTGTGAGAAGATAGGAGGATTATCGTTCTTATCTATCACAGTTATTAGGACTGGCACTGTAGCGTTGGAGTTTGGATTGGGAACTTCAGAAGCCTGAAGAAGAGAAAAAGAATTTAAAAAAGAAAAAGATCCTCATGGACATGACCAACAGCAACAACAGTAACTAAGAGAAGCTGAAGGGAAAAGACACCGGTTAGCTCAGTTGGTTAGAGCGTCGGTCTGTTGTGCGGGAGGTCGTGGTTGAAGCCTCGGCCGGACCAACACTCAGGGTCTTAATATAACTGAGGAGAAGGTGCTACCTTTGTAATTACATCTGCAAATGGTTAGACCTTCAAGTGCCTCGGATGATCACGTTAATGGCGGTCACATCCGTAATTAACTAAGGACGTTAACAGAGGAACACAAGTTTATCAGTTGAACTACTGTCAAGTGTTATCCTCTATAAACAAAGTTAATTAATTAGTTTTTTTGATTAACAAATAAAGACTTTGCACGCCATCACGTGATGGCAGCCATGACAGGAGGCAGGAACAATTGGATATGGTATACTCTTATTTACAAAAGAAAGAATTGTGTTTCTCAGGGGAAAATGACTATATGGTTTTGTCTCCTGTCATGGCTGCAGTAACATGGTTGTGCAAATCCACTACTGAAGACAACAACAGCAACTAAGAAACTGTGAAAAAGAGTTTAAGAAAGTATATCATCTGTGGAGCTAACTACTGTGGACTAAATATATTTTACTAGATGGATATCTTACTCGGATGTGAAGGTCGTAGCTTTGTGTCTTCTCCGCGTCGATTGTACTGTTGACCGTAATGACACCAGTACTGCTGCTAATAGTAAACGTACCATCATTACCTGAAAAGATTTCAAAGAACAAAAGATTAGAGTTCAATAAAAAAGCTGACCGATAACATAGAACTAGTACATTATCCCTCCCTCTCACTTATTAGCATTAAGGTATATGGATACAAGTTCCTGTGGAGCTGCACGACAAAGAGCACAAAGTGATAAGAAAATTTGTTAACAAGAGGGTTGCGGTGGGTCAATCAATCTCTATCTTGGTGAACTGACCGGACCTATTCCAAAAAATAGTCTACTACTGGTTATATAATGCTTATGAATATCAAGTCATCTCCCGGGATAATGAATATGATTCAATTTCTCAAAACATAGGTACGTAGATAAGAAATTGTGTCAAGTATTGTTAATACCTTTGTATATTTCGTATTTTATTGGGTTGTTAATGCCAGCATCACCATCTCTTGCGACAACTGTCAGCACGCTTGTTCCCTACATAATAATGCATATCAATTTTTTTTTTCAAATACAGCTTGTGAGTTGGAGAGGGAAAGTGGGGACATTACTCATCACATTTCGAAAACTTCAGTGTGCACAATCGTGATTTCAGATGTCCTTGTCTGTCTGCCTATCTGCCCGCCTGCCCGCCTGCCCGCCTGCCCGCCTGCCCGCCTGCCCGCCTGCCCGCCTGCCCGCCTGCCCGCCTGCCCGCCTGCCCGCCTGCCCGCCTGCCCGCCTGCCCGCCTGCCCGCCTGCCCGCCTGCCCGCCTGCCCGCCTGCCCGCCTGCCCGCCTGCCCGCCTGCCCGCCTGCCCGCCTGCCCGCCTGCCCGCCTGCCCGTCTGCCCGTCTGCCTGTCTGCCCGTATGCCTGTCTGCCCGTCTGAAAATTTGTCATTTGGTTGGAAGGTTTGTTTGTTTTCGTCTAAATAATTCTTACCACAGGAATGTTTTCTTCGATTTCCTTCAGATAGACAGATTGTTCAAACTTCGGTGGGTTGTCACTGATATCAGTTACGTCAATAACAACAGTGGTCTCACTCTTTTTCTTGGGATTACCTCCATCCTGGCAAGAAAATATTTTTTATAAAATAACAGTGAATAAACTTAAGTTATAAATTTTGTGTTTTGATTGGTTGGAGGCGCGTGCTTTATGAGAGCACACATCAAGCGTCACATAAATTGCGTCATCCCCATCTAAAATGACGGTTATCGTAATTTGTATTTTATAAAAGAAAGAAATAAAACTTGCTTGCTGTGCTGTGTGCAGTTATAAAGAACTTGGGGATTGACAGAACACTCGAAAAGTGTCTCGACCACTCCTCTACGAGTCGTGCTTCTCCTAACACTTCTCTCGTGTTCTGCCAACCCCTGCCTGCTTTATAACTGCATAAAGCATGCGCGCGCCTTTTCCATTTTTTTCATAAACCATCAGTAGTGTCTTCTGCATCAATTCTTTCTAAACGAAAAAACTGAGATACAAAAAATCTAACAAATCAAAATCGGTTATCTATGGGTCTGTACTGTAATCGAACATGAAATGACGTCAAAAATGATCCAAACTCAAGTGGAACCACGAGCGCAGCGAGTGGCTTCACTGCAAAGTTTGGATCATTTTGATGATGATGATACAATATGGTGTTAGTGGTCCGGTGAGGATTGTGATATTACATTATTACATTACAGGATGGATATCGCAGATGATGACGATGGAGCCTTACCTCTGCCACAACAGGTAACAAGTACCTTGTTGTTGTTTCGTAGTCCAAAGGTGCCACCAGAGTGATTGTTCCATGTAAATTATCAATAGCAAACTTAGAAGTCTGTTGAGGTAACAAACAAACAACATGAGGAATACTTTTCTAAAAAAATGAATTATGCTATTTCACTTACGGGTCTGTGATTTTTAGTACCACTCTTTTCATAGCTATGCGCTGAACGAGACAAAACTAGCGGCAAGTTCATGGAAGGTGGGCTGCTGCCCAACAAATAATTCGGTTCCATTGTACCTTTACATGATGTAACGAAACAAAAATGCAAGTGTAGTCGTTAAAACATGCATTCCTTTAAGCTCAAACATGCAAGTCAAACATACAATTCTGTGGTTCGAATATGCGAGTTTAACATGCCATCATGTGGTTCAAATATGTAAGTCTAACATGCAACCTGTGGTTCAAACATGCAATTCTTTAGTCCAAACATGCAATCCTTTTAAACATGCAATCATGTGGTTCAAACATGCAAGTCTAACATGCAATCATGTGGTTCAAACATGCAAGTCTAACATGCAATCATGTGGTTCAAACATGCAAGTCTAACATGCAATCATATGGTTTAAACGTGCAATCCTTTATAATTAGTCCAAACATGCAATCCTGTGGTTCAAACACGCAAGTCAAACATGCAACTCTTTGGTTCATTTAGGAACAAGCTGAGCGCTAATTTTTGGCTTATTTTAGGTATCTAATTTAGTATATTTCTTTATGGAAAAGTTTGACTTTATGTTTATTAATAATTAATATTATGAACGATGCAAAGTTATTAGTATCTACTCTCTATTTTAACATTGAATATTTATAATTTATTAATAAATTATTATTTACGATTATATTATGCATTCTTATATCACATTGCTTCTTTCGTTCGCTTGCATATTGCATTCAGGAAGCTTTTACATAGGGCTAGCCCAATCGCTTTCACTTTCATTATCGAATGTTGCTGATAAAGCAGTGATGCTAGGGATGTACAATTGCAAGCTTGTGAAGACTTTGCATCACATAATTATCATAGTTTTTATACTTTACAGTTCCTTTAACAGTGCAAGCAGTGCTAACCTTCCACAAGGTAACAAGTGGATTGTCCTGGGGAGTGCAAGCAAAACGACAAAAGAACTGAGTTAGCAAAAATTTGTATACTACTCTCCTCTTTAAGCAAACGTCTTTAATTATTATTGGAGGGGTGATAGATCGGTTAGTAACGTTTTAGACATTCGCGCTAATTTAGGAGGTGGTTTCGGTTGGGGCGAAGAGAGTCTTTAGATGTTCTGAAAAATCGGACTGGGGACAGGGGGCTTCCAAACATTTCAGCCTTGCTTATAGATTGGAGAGGTTGGTATTTAAAATGGAGTTTACCAATATTTCAACCCTTTCCCACTGCCATCACAAATAATAAACTGTCTCTTGAAATCTCTTTACGGTAGGATTTTTGTCTTATATATAACCAAATAACATGAGGTAGTAATAACACTAGTGGACTGTGCTGGTGTAACGATAACAAACGAAAATAAATCAGTGCTAAACTGTACTAAAGGACAAAGATAGTATGGAGTAAGAGAGCCTATTTGTATCATAATCTCACCTGAGCAGAGTTGGAATCGTTACTAAATCTGTATGTGACAACTTGATTAGAACCTAGATCGCTGTCTGTCGCTTGGATGGTCAGAAGTTCCGTACCAACAGTTGTATTCTAAAAGATATAAAGTATTTCTCAACCACGAAACAAGACTAGGGTGAAAAGATAACAAATCAACGTCACGTTACCTCAAGTATTGATTTCCAATATGGCTGTGTAACGAAGATTGGTTTGTTGTCGTTCACGTCCTCAACGTTAAGAATGAACAACTTTGATACCTGATAATAAAATAAAGCAAGTAAGTCTGGCAAATGATCAAGTGTGAGTCGGTCCATAGAGTTTGAAATATCCAATAGCGACATATTATTCTGTTTACTGCAATATAGTAGATCACAAAAATAAAAACTTCCAAACTCTTAAGTTCTAGGGAAGGCCACATAAAGAGAATTGCTAAGTGTTTCTCTCGTCAAAATAGTGCAAAAATGGTTCTACTGCGCAGTTGTTGTGTTGTTGTTGTTCATTTGTTGTTGTTGTTGCTGTCATTGTTGTTTTTGTAAGAAAAATTGTTGTGAAGGCCGGTCCAGACAGAAGCCGGATTCGGGCCGTTCAAGCGGGGGAGCCAATAAAAAAAAAAAAGAACAAACCATTAGAGGCAGCCTGCAAACCATTTGGTATGAGTATATATAGACAGTCCTGATGTAAGACAAGGTTATCGTCGTACAATGGCCCCCCTATACCGCACGTCATCACGAATTTGCTGCATACCTTTCTATCATCTTCGCCATCCGTCACTGTCACGTGGAAATCGTAAGTGCTAACCGACTAAGAGCAATAGCAAACAACAACAATTATCAAGTAGAATATATGCTTATGTTAACGGAATTGATAGTATTAAGGTGGAGGTTGAGGAAAAAAGTGGGTCGAGTTGGCATTGGAGTGCTTTGGGGACAATATCAGCCACACATGTAAACTCGACCCAGTGTTTTTCCTCAACCCCGGAATGAACCTTATACATGCGGAAAAATACATGTCAGAACACATTTATAGAAATAGATCAGCAGTGAGAAAAATCGAAAATGCCGATACTTACTTCTCTATTAAGCGATACTTTCAAGATCAGTTCACCTACACTTTTATTAAAATTGCTTATTTTGAACACTGTTTTACCAACATCATCCAGACCAAATGTTATGTATTGTTCTTCCTGATCCACTGCTGTTATATTACGAATAGACGTACCTATACAACAACACACAGAGTCAGTTTTGCATAATAATATTAATGATGGACTTGTGGATCAAATATGAGCACAGTTGAGACAATTGATACTCACCGACTTTAGTGTCTTCTGGTACTTTAATAATAACGTTGACATCATCAGGGATATATGGCTTGTGATTGATTGCTGTGGAACAAATGAAAGTAAAGCGATGAATAAGAATCAGCAGGGGTACTTAACTACCCAAATTAAATAAATTCAGCTTCGCATTATAAACTACATTAATGACATACTTATGATACTTTTTTAATGACTGGCGCGCATATGTACGTTTTCGTAAATGGTGCATTATGCAACCTTTTTGAAACCATTGTCATTTATCGTGCAAGCCGTTTACTTGTTTCGCGGAATATCTATGTAGCTTAGAAATAACGCGCGCTCTGATTGACAGAGGATTATGCTTTATTAGCATTAGCCCTCCCCAAGTTGAGGAAACATTTAAAACTGGTCGAGTTGGCATTGCAGTGCACTGTGGGACTATTTTAGAGGATTAATAAAAGAACACCTCTTTGAAATATCTCTCAGAAAACAGTTGCATAACACAATGGTATGCCAATTCTACCTATAGTCTTTGCCTCATGATCAACCTCGGAATGACCAATAGTGAACCGAGCACGGTCATGGTTGCAACTAACTTTGCAACTAACTGCATGTCTACTTTCATTTTCATTTTAACTTTTCATTCTTTTCAACACGATCGCCCAGCGTCGGCCATTAACTTATCTATTTGCGAAAATCTAAAATGACTCAAAAATATATTGCAAAAAGTTGCTATGAGAGTAGTTTTAAAGTTAAGAGAAGGCTGATCAATCAGCTGAATGTAGGCAAAGACGAGGAAAGGGGAGAAGCCTTAAGCGGTGAGTTTCCACAGCCTCGGAATTCAAAGCCCAAACATTCAGTTCCTGAATTCTTAGGAATTTAATACAATTCGGATGAAACACTAACATCGACACATTCCTACTAATAATTTACAAACTACTGTCTTAATCACTATAAAATTTGCTTACGAAAACAACCACAGGTTACCGTCACAGCTTTTTAAGTAAAAGTACTCAAAATATTTTCCTCGTCCATTCTGAGAACAGTACAAAACATTTTGCTAATGATAAATGTTATATCACAAATTCTGAGTTTGATAAGGATGAGCAACAAGAACGGCTTTAATTGGAGGAAGAAGACTTAAAAACAACTCTCCATCGCATCGCATTTTAGATTTTCGAAAAAACATGCCTGTTTGATGGCCGAAGCTGAGCGATCGTGTTCGTAGACTCATTTGCATAAGCACAAGATGATTGACGGCTCGGAAAAGACCAAATCCAAGCAGGGTTTTGAAACGGTGGGTCGCGATACAAAGATTATCGCTGTAAATAAAATATTTTTTGTTGATTTGGATAAGCTCCTATAAACATAAACAGCGAGAGTTTTGCTTTTGCTACATGAAAATCTGATAATAATAGTATATTATTATTCATAGCTATTTATACTACATACTTTTATTATAAAACTTAATATAATAATATATAATAAATCCTTTCTAACATTTCTATTTGTTATTAAATTTCACAATTAAAAACTTTGGTGAAATTAGAATTATTGCAGCCAAACGAAATTGAGTACTAACTAACTAAAGTATAAAATGACATGACATGGCATTATTCTGAGATGAAATTTAAAACTGTTAATCTATCATTACTTCCGCGCAAATACTATTCATAGTACTTAGTTTTGACTTACCTGAGTCACAAAAGGTCAAAATTAACATCAACAAAACCAAAAGTACTTCTATAACATCTTCAATTATATTCATCTTGTGAAAGACAAATATTAACAGAGTTTTCAAAAGTAGCTATGAACATAAACGTGTATGCAGGTTAAGACTTATCCGATAAACCACCACATGCCATAAATTCCTTGTATGTTATGTCACAGTCTTCATGTTAGTTGACGATAACAAAACATCTTGTTACGAGTTGATTGCTATGAGACACAAGAACGTCGTGGGGTCGTCTCGGTATACAACTGGGTTATTTGTTTCAAGAAACAATTAGTCATTAAAGACCCGAAAATAGAAATACTGATTGATATTTTTAATGAAATTTGTAGCAAAGCTTTGCTTGTTATTTTTTGCGAATAAATGAATATTTTCTGAGTGAAATACATTTATCTGGAATTTATTTCTTTAGCCGTGTACAGCTATGTTTGGGCAATTCGACAAATAGTGTGACATGCATACCGCAACACTGTATAGTAGTGGAAATAATCGCAGAGCCTGCAACTCTTTTAGAATTACAGGGATAACACCTTAAGGGGGGCGGGAGCTTAAAGGAAATCATTCTCTCTGTTAAAGCAACACACAGGAATCACAAATTTCGATGTCGTTTTCCAACAATCCATGGCATGCAATGCCTAAGCCAGAGCCTCTCGTTTCTCAGTACTGACCAAGAGGAATGTGGGCTCTGGGTACGAGATTATATGCTTAAGTATGGCGTGACCAATGTAAGGAATACAATTAACAATCAGTCATGCTCTCATTCAAGCATGAATTCTAAAAATTGACACTTATTCTACGAAAACGCTCACCGTCCTAGCGAGAACGACTTTGTGAGTAAGCAGTGTCAGCGAAGTTTATAATTTCCTTTAATACATGTAAGCAATATTATTATTTGTACTCGTGCAATGTTGACTTTTTTAATGTTTAAAACTGAATACTTGTTGCATGTTTATTATCAAAAGTACAAGCAAAGAGCAGTGGATAAAAAGTCTTAACCGCCAGACTTCACTCTCAAGTACTAAGCATGGAGTAAGTAGTAACTTTAGCTTCTCCAAAAGGCCTTGATTATAGTGTCTTATTTATAAATACAGACATATGTTGCTCGTTCAGGTGGAGATGTATTGGTGTGGGCTGTATTTGTGTGGACGCAACCGTAAGAAGCTGTTCTAGTTGGAGCTTGATTTAAAGAAAACACAATAGAAAACATGACCGTGTGACAATTTACTAGCATTCTTTAACGTGGTTCGACAAACATTTGCATGATTCAAATAAACTTTAAGAGAAAAAAAGCAATATATGAATGTACAAACGCGCTATTGATTGTCCATTTATGCCCATGAATGTACGTGTGGTGTTGATGAAAGTACATTACACGTTGATACGACAACTATTGGCACGAATGAATGTATATTTTCTGTTACTGAACAGCAAAAGGTGTACTGTTTAATAAACGAGCAGGAGTGTTTTATATATCGTATAATAATGGGTTCAAATATTCGGCATTATTATTTTTTTGTTGTTGTTCTCTTCGCTCTTTCCTCTACCTAGCTTTCTTCTTTCTCTCTTTTCTTCCTTTTCATCTTCTTATTTTCCTATTTTCAATTTTTTCGATCTTTTTATGTGTTGTAAAAGCACCCTTCGTCAGGACCATGGTCAAACATGATGTTAGAACATGGTCAAGTAAACATGGTTGACCATGGTTTGTCCATGATGTTACCCTGGTTTCACCATGGTCAACCATGAACGTTAAATAGCACAAGTTTAACCATGGTAAACCATGGTCAGTTAGTGTCTTGCTATGTGAAATAACAACCATGGTTTGACCATGGTCAACCATGTTTAAAAGCAAAATCAATACCATGGTAGACCATGGTCAACCATGTTTAAAAGCAAAATCAATACCATGGTAGACCATGGTCAACCATGTTTAAAACAGGGGCTTCTGACAGGATGCGCGGGTGCGGACCCGCATAATTCGCCTTTTTCCGCACAATCGAACGATTTCCGCATAATCCGGCAAAATCCCACGTAATTCGTCAAAAATCTAAAGAAAACTTAATAATCAAGAAGAAATGTATTATAATGTTTTCTTATTTTGATGAAATTACGAATTTTTTATCGTTTACTTACCAAGTTTCAAGCAATGAACAGCGTTTAATACTGTATATTGAATCATACGCCATCGTGTAATGAAAAGGAACAAGGCGTTCTTAATTAAAAACCGTGAAAGAGCCTGGTAACTAGCCTTAAATAAAACGTACTCTCTGATTGGCTAGAAGTGTATTTGCAGACAAGATTTTCGCGCGTAAAATATTTCTCTCGTAAACATTTGAGATCTAGCGACTTCTAAAATAGCTCAAAATGGATGAATTTATTATGAAGCCGTTAAATATGGAAAAAAGAGAAGAAATTAACACGACTTAAATTATGCTATTTATAAGGATTTTTGATTTTGTGGAGCGAGTTAATTTCCTATAATAAGGCGTACATAATAGACAATCTATTACTGCGCAGTAACTACGAATATGCAAACGATATATTGTTGTGCAAGGTGAGGTGAGGTGGTAAATAACGTTGAGATTTTTTGTTGAGCTTCAAAAACAGATCATAAATTTAAGGTTTCAAAAAAAAAATTCAAAGCAATGTTTTGGAGAGAAACATATCGAGAAGAATTGCACGACGATTACACGTGTGGAATAAAAACCTGAGATAAACAAGGCCAGTGTCAAATAAAGAAGCAAAATCAAGGTAAAACTGTAAATAATTGCGTAAAACTTTAGTTAAACAAAGTTTGGAGCTAAATAAAGAAGCAAAATTTTAAAAAAAAGTGTATAATCCTGTAAAAAAAAAAAATCATCCGCATCCTGTCAGAAGCCCTGTTAAAAGCAAAATCAATACCATGGTAGACCATGGTCAACCATGTTTGAAGGCAATATCAATACCATGGTATACCATGGTCAACCATGTTTAAAAGCAAAATCAATACCATGGTTGATCATGGTCAACCATGTTTGAAAGCAAAATCAATACCATGGTAGACCATGGTCAACCATGTTTGAAAGCAAAATCAATACCATTGTAGACCATGGTCAACCATGTTTGAAAGCAAAATCAATACCATGGTAGACCATGGTCAACCATGTTTGAAAGCAAAATCAATACCATGGTAGACCATGGTCAACCATGTTTGAAAGCAAATGAATAAATTATAATATAATTATGTCATTTCCCATGTGCCATTTCGGTCTCAGCTTCTATGTTCTGTGTTTCTGAACCCGACAACGATTCTTCAATTGAGTATATACAGCAAATCTGCTAACCGTAAATGACCTATTAGACGCCCACTCTCTAATAAACGCCCCGTATCTAATAGACGCCCACTAATCGTTCAAATATTTATTAAACGCCCCTCTCTAATAAATGCCCCGTATCTAATAGACGCCCCCCTCCAAAAGTTAGTCAAGTACAAGCAATCTTTCGTGGATTTGTCCTTGCATAATACCACCCATAATACCACTCAAGATGCAGCTTTCTTAGTTAGACGAACACAAACGCCCAGACCTTTAGCGGACATTACAGACTAAGACATTATTAATGAAGCAAATGAAGAGAATGAATGCTTGAATGACCATTACGATTCCGATGTTGACATTGAATCGAATTAAATCGTTGACTGTGATCTGATTTTGAAAATTTCTCGTTGCTGTTCTTACATTTTGGGCATATTTCTCTGTTTTTTAAACGCCCCTCTAATAAACGCCTCTTATCTATTAAACGCCCTCCTTTCGTTACGAGAATGTAATAGACGCCCCGGGCGTCTAATAGGTCATTTACGGTATGCAGTTTAATGTGCTAACTATAATCTTTTTTAAAGAAAATTGATCAAAGAAACAGATAAATGCCTTTTCTTTAATAAATATACTTTTTTCATGCAGTTTTGTTGAGTAAACTATAATTGAATAATTGCAAGACCTTCTCGAAAAATTCATAATTTTCTCACTAAATGAGAAATAAATTGTTATACAGAGAGAAGTTCAATATGTAATAGCTTCTGCAAGACTTTTCCAAGTATGTTGTGGATTTTGATTCCCCACTATAATTCCTTGTGTTCATTTTAGCCTATCAAAATATTTTCTCGGCATTACTTCTTGTAAAAGATCTTTCTTCATCCTTTTAAAAAATCAATGTGGAAAGAATATGAGTTAAGTGCACCATGTCCACCAGTGCACCATGGTCATCATTGTTAACACTTGACCTTGGTTGGCTGTGTACCATGGTCAATATTATTAACACTTTGACCATGGTTGACTTTGTAACATGCATGGTCAACATTATTAACACTTTGACCATGGTTTACTGTGTACCATGGTCAACGTTATTAATACTTTGACCATGGTTGACTGTGTACCATGGTCATCATTATTAACACTTGACCTTGGTTGGCTGTGTACCATGGTCAACATTATTAACACTTTGACCACGGTTGACTTTGTAACATGGTCAACATTATTAACACTTGACAATGGTTGACTGTGTACCATGGTCAACATTATTAACACTTTGACCAGGGTTGACTTTTTAACATGGTCAACATTATAATAAACTTTGTCCATGGTTGACAGTGTAACATGGTCATAACATTAAATACAAATTAAACTTATTTAAAATATTTAAACATTGATTTTAGCTTTTGTTCCTTATATTTTCTTATATTCAAATCAATTTGTGCCTTTTTTGGGTAAAATCAAACAAAATGTTGTTTGACCATGGTTGACTGTGTGCCATGGTCATCATTATTATACTTTGACTGTGGTTGACAGTGTAACATGGTCATAACATTAAATACAAATTAAACTTATTTAAAATATTTAAACATTGATTTTAGCTTTTGTTCCTTATATTTTCTTATATTTAAATCAATAAATGCCTTTTTTGGGTAAAATCAAACAAAATGTTGTTTGACCATGGTTGACTGTGTGCCATGGTCATCATTATTATACTTTGACTGTGGTTGACTGTGTAACATGGTCATGAAAAAAATGCAAATTAAATTAATTTAGAATATTTAAAAACTCATTTTTAGCTTTTGTTTCTTATATTTTCCAATATTTATATCAATTTATGCCTTTTTTTTGGTAAAATCAAACAAAATCTCTTTTGACAATGGTTGACGGTGTGCCATGGTCATCATTATTTCTGATCATGGTCAGCCACAATGGTTAGACCATAGTCAAAACATGGTCGACCATGGTTGACAATGAAAAACCATGGTCATTCTAACGCAGGGGCAGTGTCGAAGGATAAACTGTAATGGATAATGTGACTCATGGCGCTTTAAAACTTGATGGCGACCTAAGTTTTGGTTGTAATCTTGTTGCCTTTCAGTTGTCTTGTTGATGAGTACAAGTACGATCTTGGATGCTTGGCACCAGCTGTAAGTATCTTGTTTACGTTACCGTGTTCAGTCTGTCCAGATAGAGAAAAACTGTGCTCTTGGCCTCGAAAAAAACCGACCTCGGCTTAACGGCTTCGCTCCACGTATTCAAGACCTCGGTTAGAGATGTTCCTTATATCCTGACCGTCTGGCCGATAAATAAACTCAATATGTTTGTCTACTTTCCAAAGAACAATTTGTCATGAACAAATGGGTGCTGACGTAATGGAACATAGTTACGTGACTTCAACTAATAGCTTTTAAAACTTTTTATCCGTAATCAGGTCCGTGCTTTCTATTTCGACTACAGCTGCAGCCTTAGTGACTTTCAGAACAGAACATTTTACTAGCTGTTATTGATTTTTTTTTTTTTTTTTTTTTTTTTTTTGTGAATCTGTCACCCTTCATTTAAGATTTTCATCATCGCTGTTTTGAGCTTCATGAGGAAGAGAGTTCAACTGAAGCCTGATTTATGGAATGGACGTCCAGGACTACCAGTGTAAGTTGCATACAATATTTCTATTTTTTAATGTTTTACAACCATCGTTCCCGTACGGGGTTTTTTCGTGAGGTTCCCTCCACATTCACTACCACTACTTTTTATATTTACAACACGCAACTCACAATTCACATGTTGATTTTTATGGAGGGAGGAATACCAATAAATTCTGGAGAAAACCCGCTTGGCATAGAAGAGCCTGAGAACAACACATTAAAAGAACTCATCCCCCTTATTGTAAATCAGAATATATTTTATTGAATTGGCTGATATTGTATAAATTGTATAAATTGAAGTTGATCTCGTATATGTGTGAGAAGTAATGGCTGGCATCTTCTTACTTTCATCTTGCGCACTAAGACTGGTTTTGACCCCCTTTATTTGATACTTGTTCTTTGTGTGTGTGTGTGTGTGTTCTACAGCCCTGTGGATTTTCTAGGCGATGAAAGGAACAGATTCATCATACCATTTGCCTTTGGCGCAACTGCCGCTTCTTCCTTAAACACGTTTTTCGGTGCATCTGCTGCTTCAAAAGACCTTCAAGGATCCGCTTGGTCAAAAGGTATATCATACTTGGTCAGTAAGGGCTGGTTCATATTAAACTGAATGGATTTGTGATCGTTATTGTGTTAAGATCAAGAGGTAACTGAGAACATAAATCCAGAACATAAGGCCTTCCATGGAGGAACCAGACCAAAAAGATAACTGAGACACTTACGATTCTCACTTAAGTGTTCACAAACTCATTTTGTCTGACAAGGCTTATCGATATCAGGGGATCCCAATTCCAGTCCAGAAAAATATCAGAGCATTTACTAACAGTTTTAGAAACAATAGTGTTTCAAATTATTTAGGGCGTTGACAAGGCTTTTATGGAAGTCTAAACAGCAATGCATTTTTTGTGCAAGCTTATCAAAATGTTACGAAATTTGTGGATGTGCAGCGTGAGTCTTTTCTTTTTGTTTTCTTTGTTTGCATTGCATTTAATCGATTGTTGTGATTTAGCTTTTCAAGGAATACTTATGACCATGCTATATGGCATCATCAACTATCCATACCTCGCTTGTCTTAATGCTGAATACAAGATCATTGGATACGCAATGGGGCTGCTTTACTCGTTCGTAAGGTAAGTGATAAGTCAGACGCTGTTAACAAGTTTGTCAACTCAAACTTATAGACTCTTGTGCAACTGCGGAGAAATTTGCACTCTGCATTGGCCTTTAAAGCTAGAAAAACTTGTTGCCGAGAAAATTTCACGAAAATGTTAGCTAGTTCTTTCTCACCAAGTAAGCTCTTGACTTCACTTCTTTCTTTTGCCCCTTTGTTTCTCAAGATTTGTTGTAGATTTGTTTGTGTACTTTAATTACTTGGACTGCACTCTGGGCGAAGAAAATAAACAGCGATTGAAAAAACTGGTATGTGCTTTAATATTATACCCTAACAAATTGTCACAGTGTTGCAGAAATAGTGATGATGATAATGTTGATGATGATGACGACGACGACGATGATGATGATGACGACTACGATGATGATTATGTTGATGACGAAGACGATAATGATGATGATGATGACGACGATGATGATGGGGATGATGGTGATGATGGTGATGATGATGATGATGATGATGAACGTGATGATGATGAGGACGACTACCCACGATTTTGAAAAACCTATTTGCCGATCATCTAAAAACAGTAATCCACATAAAAGCCTATCTTAATACAAACTTTTTTTCACTTTTCACACAAAAATTGTGTTTCTTTCATATTGAAGACTTCAAAGATTATAAGTAATAAAGTATTAATTATAATAATAAATCAGTATAATTATGCAGCTTCTCATTAATCCCAAATAGGTAACTGTCCAACTGATATGGGATTAATTAGGCAGCTATATAATTAATAGGTAATGGGATTTCATGCTCCCCAATCAAGAAATAATTAGACTCGAAAAATTCCTCTGACTGCCAAATTGGACTCGGCCTACGGCCTCATCCAATTTTGTCAGTCCTCGGAATTTTCCTCGTCCAAGTATTTCTTAATTGGACAGCATGGAGTCCTATTACATATACTAATTGAATACTAAAGGTTGATCGTTCTCACATTCTAGCTTCAAAAATACTTTTGTTTTAAGAATCGTAAAGATTTGTTTTACTTAGAAGGGGACGTTTCAATGTGTAGCATGAAATATTCATCTAAATATATCCTACATATCCCTCCCACATACGTGGAAGATATTTTTGTCAATGAGTTTGCCACTTATGGTGATGATGGAGTAGCACAATGATATTTCTCGCTATTTTCATCCGGCTTTTACGCGTCTGAATCGTAGTATTGTTGTGAACAGTAGAGCTTGTATACAGTATAAGTATGAAAAAAATATTCAGTAAATTTTACTTTGATAAATTTTTACAGAACATCGAGTACATAATGTATGGGGGAATCTTAACCAATATACCTGTGGTTGTCTGCACTTTATTTCTCGTTGGAAGCTACTCCGTACTGTTGTTTAAGGAAATCAAGAAACTTTGGGTTCAAGAGCTTCCAAATTTTCGATATGTGCTCCAAGTACGTATTTATTTTAATTTGTCTTCAAAATTTGATCTTAGTTGCTTTTCTTATTTTGGTTTTCCTTTAATTGTCACAGTTTTAAGTTTAAGCTTACTTCGGTTTTCGATATTCCGCGAACTCGGTAGTTACAAGCTGCACGCCGAAATTTGGTTTTCGCTGCCGTTGATCAAAAATAATCAGTCGGTAACTTTTATGTTCTTGAATGAACGAGCCGTTGGAATGTCTGAGTTTGCAGAACATGGAAAACTGCAATAAGTTTAATAATACTTCAGTACCCAATAACAGAAAACAAAAATAAAAATGTTTGAATCCGCTTATACATAGTCTTATTATTACTCCCTGCAAATATGCTCTCAATACCTCCTGCATAGAGAGCTCTAGCTTTTCATTGACATCCAGTATTGCTTAACCTCTTAGACGTCAGGCAAGCAAAACTACACTTGAATGAAATGCTCAATCTCTTTAGTGCCGATGAGTTATTCAGAGGGATTTTGCAGGAAATATTGTAATGGAAGATTCGTTAAAGCGCATTCAAAAAGTTTTGTCATTAGGTTCGGCTCATTTGAAATACCTCAGTTTAACGTACGATAATGACTCTTTTAGAAAGAAGAAACAACAAACATTAACCTGGCCGGGAAAACAGAGAGAGCTCATGTTTATCTTCTGTTTTCTAATCAACTACACCAGGCAGGGAAAAGGTATGTCCTAAAAAATGCAATTTATTCAAAGTTCTCAGTTTTTTGTGTTTTTTTTTTATAGTTTTTTTTTTATACGTACGACAACACTAATTTTGCCAAGTACCATGGTGCAACACCTGCAGCAACGCTGCAAGCAACCTGAAGGCGATTATGTGGCACGCATTACCATAACCTATGACAACGTTGGAACAGTGATTCATTCACTTTGCTGCTATTTTCGCTTACGTTTGGAGCTTGAACATTGTCCGATTTCGTTCGAGCTTGAAAAAGTTTCATTGACAACGGCATAACATCGTGTTTCTATGGAAAATAGAAACAAATAGAACAAATTTAGACAATCAACGTAAAAGGTGACTACATTCCTTCGAGCCGCGACAAACTGTCGATACAAAATGTTCAAGCTTCAAATTTAAGAATGAAAGTTCTAATATAATTTATTGATATTTATCGGTTGCAGATCACCTAACCAAAATGGCACCTGGTATGATTCACTGAAGAATTGGATATACGTCACACGCCCAGGTGGGGTAAAACGCTCTATATGACTGACTGACTGACTGACTAACTGACGGACTGACTGACTGACTGACTGACTGACTGACTGACTCACTGACTCACTGACTCACTGACTCACTGACTCACTGACTCACTGACTCACTGACTGACTGACTCACTCACTCACTCACTCACTCACTCACTGACTGACTGACTGACTGACTCACTCACTCACTCACTCACTCACTCACTCACTCACTGACTCACTCACTCACTCACTCACTCACTGACTCACTGACTCACTGACCGACTGACCGACTGACTGATTGACTGACTGACTGATTGACTGACTGACTGACTCACTGACTCACTGACTCACTGACTCACTGACTCACTGACTCACTGACTCACTGACTCACTGACTCACTGACTGACTGACTCACTGGGTGGCTGGCTGGTTGACTGGCTGGCTGGTTGACTGGTTGGTTGGTTGGTTGATTGATTGATTGATTGATTGATTGATTGATTGATTGATATTCAGACTTCAAGTTCTCCACTCAGTTTCTGTCATCTTTCGTTGTGTCCTGTATATTTGTTTACCAGGTGTGTGCATTTCATTGATTCATCGTTATTTTACCACTATGAAGTATTTGAATAAAGCGAAGCACAAGAGAAGCATTTTGTAAATGCTTTCGTTTTTATGAGAATAAATATGCTTTTGATGATGCAAAGAGTTTTCCTCCTGAAAATATATACTAAGGTTTTAAAGAACATCTCATTTTAAATGCAGATGCCTAGAGGTTGTCATGTCCTACTGTCCCTAATCTGGCGCAACGGCAAATCTCGTGCGTGTTATCGGGAGGGCGTCTAGTTATTTTAAAAAGTTGTTTAATTGTTTTCCTTCTTTTTGACCAAAGCACGTATAACTATTGCATAAGCGTAGTTTTTTAAAAAGCTTTTGGTTTTATTGTACTTTTTGTAGGTGACAGTTATGCTGTTAATATTAGTACCAGTTATGATCTCAACTCTAAAAGCAGGGACAGAAGGAAATACTGGTCTGAACGGTAAGGCAGATCTTGCTTATGATTAAGAAGTATACTTAGAAAAGATTTAAAGCGGCATCAGATAGCAAGAGTAAGACTTGTTTCAATAAATTTAGTCATTAAAAAGGCTAAACACATGGTAACTACAACATGAGCATAGTTTTTATCAGTTGGTGCATCTTTGGGTCCCTCAGATTTCTAGGTAACACCAGTAGAAATAACTGTATCTAAGTTCATGTTAAGTCAAAACCCCGGGGGGAGACGGGGGTGGGGGGGGGGGGCGGGGGGTACTCCCCTATATTCGCTATACCGGTACGTGCCGCCAAACAGGGCATGGTTTTCAGCGATTCTACTCTGGAACAGGGTATATAAAATCGCGCTCGCTCTGGGACATGGTATATGAAATCACGCTCTCTCCTCTCTAGTACAGGATACCCATTTTAGCAATACCGGAACAGGGTATAGATTTCAGCGATTTTACTCTGGAACAGGACCAGGATTCAGTGGGTTCAGCGGCACTTCCCTACCCTAAACGGGTAAGATTACCCCCTGGGGTCAAAACTGCGCACTCTATATAATTAGATCAAGCGAACAAAGAGACAGATGAAAGAAAAGGAACCGCATGAACGGACAGCAACACAATTGAATAAACAAATTTCAAATAATAAAGCAACAGATGTTGTGATAAAGTTTTTTAACGTCAGTAATGATATGAATAGTATACATTTCATTGCTTGCTCTTGTTAATATCGCTGTTGTTAATAACAAGGATTTCTATTTAGTCTATTTGCTGCTTATTGATATTCATTTAATTTTTAGTGGCTATGGTTTTACAAGTATTTCAAGGTAACCAGACTCATTAAGGATAAGGGATAAACTTGGCTATGTAGCTAGAATAAATTCCATTCCAAGGATGATCGTAACTTTGAATATTATAAAGTCCTAGTGTGTAGCTGCATGCAACAGGAGCCAAAACCTCCTACTTACCTACCTACCTACCTACCTACCTATCTAACTACCTACCTACCTACCTACCTATCTAACTACATACCTACCTACCTACCTACCTACCTACCTACCTAACTACCTACCTACCTATCTAACTACATACCTACCTACCTACCTACCTACCTACCTACCTATCTAACTACATACCTACCTAACTACCTACCTACAAACCTATATCTGTTTACCTTCTTTCATCTACAGACTACATTATTACATCTGTGGTGTTCGCATGTCTTTTTGCAATAATGCAACTGGGTTTTTTCCTGAGAAGTCACAGGTGACAGACTAATTTAGTAATATATTATTAAACAATATTAATCATTAATTGTGGTGTTGATCGTGCACGAAATACATGCATTGTTCATTTTCATATTTCTTTTTGTTTTCGCAACAGAAATGATGTCCTCACGACATATAGAACGAGAACGGGGCTGCTACCAGATGAGATTCTTCGACCAAAAATGCTTGTTGTAAGAATGTAATATCATTAATAATATATTAATAATGATAGTATAATTAACCCAAATGGCTTATAAGGGACACAAGGGATATAAGGATTTATTCACCAAAAATGATTGTGGTAAGTATGTAATATCATTAATAGTATATTAATGATATACTATTTACGATATTACATTAATGGTATATTAATATTAGCAGAATTTACTTCACAAAAATACTGTTGTTATTTTATGGGAGTTCGAGTAGGTTCGATGTGTAAAGACCCTGTAAACAAAATACGTTTGCCTTGCAACAATATTTTTTACATAGCAATTTTATTTCTAATTTATTTATTTTTAAAGATAAGTAAACACTATTTAGTATCCTTTTAGGAACAAACATATATCAATTCAATTAGAAATCCACGAATAACTGAAACAATCACACATTTTTAAAACCCAATCCGTCTGTCCTGGCGCCCTTTCGGGGTCAAGGGAAAATAACGCTGCCATTTGCATTTGCCATTTCCATATATTGTAAGAAAGCCGCTATTTTCTTGTCACAATTCATTTCTGAGACTAGCTTTGTCCTTTCAAGAGGTAGAAAAACCTAGGTTAATACCGTTTAGAAGGACAATTCATTTCTGATAGTAGCTTTTTTCTTTCAACCGGTATGATAGCCAGAATTTCCCAAAGGAAGGAAGGGGGTACACATTCAAAAATCTGTCATTTTATTTGGGCCACCGGAGCATCGAGGGGGGTTTAAGTTAAAATTACCGTATATATTCTATACGGTATACGGTATATATTCTCGGCCCTCTTCCTGCCTACGCCCTTATTACAGAAATTATAGTCTCACATTGTATTAAATCGTGTTATTCACATAACCCCACGAGAATGGTTGATTAAACTTTATTGCTTTTGAATCGTTCTCTCCTCACGTAGGGAAAGAGTCTCCGCTTTTGTGGATACCAGATTGCATTTACCGCTGTAGGTAAGTTATTTTGATTGGAAATTAAACGTATAGCGTATAATTAAGCCCTGGGCTTATATTTGCTCAACATGCCTTTTTGTTGGGCTTACATATTGGGAGGGCTTATATTCAGTGGGAAGGTTTTCTTGTTTGATATATTCGTAAAGAAATCACAAGAGGGCCATTTTTAGGTGGCATTTTGTGTCACAAAATTTTGAGAGCTGCCGACAAGAAATTTGAATGTTCAACAACAACCTTTCAACTGCTTGATTACAAACATTAAAGTATTGACAACCCTACCATGAGCCCTGGACATTCATCTCTCATCTCTCATCTCTCATCTCTCATCTCTCATCTCTCATCTCTCATCTCTCATCTCTCATCTCTCATCTCTCATCTCTCATCTCTCATCTCTCATCTCTCATCTCTCATCTGGGCCGGGTTGTTCAAAGCTGGATTAGCGCTAATCCAGGATTAACTCTATAGGTCTTATTAAGAGTTAACCAAGGATTAGCACTATAATCGGGCTTTGAACAACTGGGCCCTGTCATCTATCATCTATATCTGTATCATCTATCGTCTATCGTCTATCGTCTATCGTCTATCGTCTATCGTCTATCGTCTATCGTCTATCGTCTATCGTCTATCGTCTGTCATCTATCATCTTTCATCTGTCATCCGTCATCTATCATCTATCATCTGGAATTCTTGAGTAGTATTTTTCATATTCTAAAGAAAGGCAAAGCATGGAACTTGAAAAGTGCGCGAGTTATAAATTAACCGAGCGTGTGCCCTTCAATTAATTTTTCATGCTTATCAGCCAGCCAATCACAGGGGTCGTTATATCGTAGCTTTGTCGTAACATGAATTGAAATTGCTGTTTTTATCTTTTCAAGGTTTTTTTGTCAACGTGATTTCTATATTTTTCCTTCTTTTGCCAATCTTCATTTGTCATCTTATATCCAAGCATTATTCTACCGATGTAGTCTTATCATTGATTAGATATATGATTCTATGGATCCTGTAAGTAGAACAATGTTGGATAAAATCATGTGATAAAAAGGGACAGCTCTTTTTTTGATTGTATGGTTAATTAGCTCTAGTTTCAGAAGCTCTTCAGATGCAGTAGTTCTCGGTTGTTGCGCGCTTTGCTCGTGGACCACTAGCAAAACTTAAAGATAAGCATAAAAAATAATGAACAATGACAGTACAATGGCATTCGCAGTGAGAGTTACAGTGACAGTAGCTTTTCAAAATCTACCACGGCGACTTTGACCGGAAGTATAAAAACTTTTTTGGGGGGTTCTGTTCATTGAAAATATCATTCAAATTAACATTGTCGGTAAAGTCAACTCATCCACAAGGAAGACAGGCTTTGAGGGGACGGGGACGGGGAAGGGGACGGTATTAGCTAGTATAGGTTTATGCCAAGAAAAAGCAGACTACTAGTTCGACCTCGTAGTCTAATTATTAAATTAAAAAAAACTACTACTATTCTTCTCACAGGCCACTCATCATCACTCCCATATTGGTTTGGATATCGCTGATTCTTCTATCGCATTTCGTATTCAAAGACCGCACCTACCCAGATATTTCGATTACCGTCAACAACAGGTAAATTTATTTTTTAAATTTTTGGTAGCTGTGATAATATACTGCATTTGTGTGTTATTGTGATGACCGGTTCTATTTACCCCTTTTTTTCCTAAAGTATCAGTACATTATTTGATTTCGTATTTCAGGCGTCTGTTCGGTCTCATGTTGTATTTCTTCTTCTTCCTCAAAATCCTTGATATAATATAGTGGGGGTGGATATTGCGATGGCCGGTGATGGTGGTGGTGGGGAGTGATCATCTCAATATCAATTGCCATAAACTTTCAGTTCTATTTACCCCATTTTTGAAAACGTATCAGTAAGTTAATTTATTTTATTTCAGGCGCCTGTTCGGCATCGTGTCGTATTTCTTCTTCTTCTTCAACATCCTGGTCGGCTTATGGTCGGGCTTGCTTCGTGTTGTGAAAGGAGCAGTAATTGTATTGGTTTTTCTGCCTCGAGTAGATCGTACCACTATGATGAGGGGATATCAGAGATTCGACATAGGTATATATACACAATATTTGAATAAGCTCCATGAAGAAATGAATAAATTGTATCACAAACAGCCTTCAATTTAAGGTTGCGTGACCGTACGTACGCAAAGCCGTAGAGATGTATTACGTCACCATATCAGATCATATAAAAAGCCGGATTATTCAGATCAGGAACAGTTATCGGAATCAATCGCTTGAAATCGAGGGAGGCTGGGTGTGCCCCCAACAACCAACCACCAACACAGTCCCAGCATCACCTGCTCCTAACCACCTCCGGGGTACCCCCATGGCTTATAGCCTGAAGCATTGTGTGTAGAATCTCTGGGGAAAGTATATTACTACTTCGTATGAAAATTATATTATTTGTTGGACTCTTCTCAAGAGTATCATGCATACGAGGCTAACATGGAAGTACAAAAGAAATTCCACAAATTCCATCGAGGAAATGCGTGATTTCTTTTGTATTTCCATTAACGGTGAGGCTTGCATCCATGGTACTTTTAAGAAGGATTCATTGCAAAATGCTTGTTGTTGTGTGTAATATTTAAATTGTCTTTCTTAGCTTACATGGCCTACATTGGATTCCTTAGTGTACTTGTGGCTTTCAAACACCCTGTCATGCTATGTTTCTGTCAGTTGCTTCTTGAAGGAGTTCGCAGAAGAGAAAGAGGTATTGCTACAGCATGGATGAATATTGCCATGTTTACTGCTAACCTAAAAATGGGCCTTTTTGCCATGCATGCATAGTGCATTTGAATGAAATTTTTGTTAGCTGAGTGGTTGGCTGGTTAGTGGAAACATTGTATAAAACTCCATTATCCAATTCTGGTTTGCTCAGCCTTAGCCTGAGTTGTGTGTTCATAGATCCAGACATTCATCCAAAACCTGTATAAGTTTATTCAACTTGTATTGTTTTGTAGAACGTACATTCCTTAATATAAATGGACTTTAATGAAAGAAAAGAACACATTTATACATCATCGAGGCTGAGGCTGAGCCAGCGAACTCGAAATTAGGGGGATATTGCTGGTATTACTGGTTGCCTCACCTAGTTGTTAGGCTGAATACGTCGAATTGTGTCATGGGGTACCTTTGTCATCCATAATGTGTTTCCAGGGAATTTCATTTCAATTTTCGCGAACCTAGAAGTTGCGAGATCCTTGTCTTTGGCATTTGCTGCTTTTTTGGTGGTAATCTAGAGCTCTATAACCAGTATAACAGTCGAGCTAATTCTCAAAGAGATATTCTCTATTTGATGATTTGACTTTTACAAGGATCCGGGGTGGACGTCATCGTTTCATTTCTATATTGAATATCTCGGCAACGTAAAGAGACATTAAAAAGAAAGCAAATGCCATTCTTATTTATATTTTAAAACTGATAGGCACTTTAATTGACGGAAGCGAAAAACCCAATTTTTTTCCATCGCAGCAATTTAGTTTACATTCTAATATTGAAAACCATAATGAAACCCTTCGCGCCTCCTATTGCCATTTCTTCTTAACCCCATTAGGATATCGAATACAAAATTTTCTACGTTAGAAACTTTACTTTTAATACATTCTTCGATCGATTCGATTTTATCTTCAGGTCAAACGACCATCGCTAGCAGGCCTCGTGTTTCTGGCAAGGCCTTGAACCGCTGGTTTCTTGTCGTGCTGCTCGTGCGTAACCCAAGCCTCATGCGTCATCGTAAACAAGGTGTCCGTCCTCGTGTACAGTTGCCTTCCACAAGTGACGTGAAGCTTGAGATGCCTCCAATTGTTTTGGAAGATACATTTCCACCAGCAGAGCGTTTGAAGAGTCTGGAAGTCTATTAGTCTCATTTGTACATGAATGCCATAGTCAACAATGTTTGCAAATCATGTGCGCAGTTTAGTTGAGGGAGTTTATTTGTAACACTTAAGTTTTAGATTATTGCTAGTTAAAAATAAAAAGTTTTAGAATTAAAAATGTTGTTCAAGTTGGAGCAGACGCTATTGGGGGGATGACTGAAACCGGAAGCGCCTCACAGCGGCTGCGCAGAAGGCTACTGTCGAGCACGCTTTTGCTGTCTGGCTTCAGTAAGTGCTTGCTCTGATCTGTCAGCGACGTTACGTTCCTAAATATGTAAGTAATATTTCTATTCTAAAGTTGCCGTTTTCAATCTTAAAACTGCAAAACATATTGTTAATAACTTGTAGAGTGTTACGTACATCAAGCGATTCAAGGAATACCACAAGCAAAAGAGGCGCCGAAGGTAACACGCCTTAACCCAGACTTCACTCTCAAACAACATGGACGTTCCAAAGTAAGTATAGTTATTTGAATAACAGCTCCTTGAAAAAGCCTTGATCATAGTATAGTATATGTATAAATATACGAGGTAAAAAATCTAAACCCACACTTCACTCTCAACCAACATGGACTTTCCAAAATAAGTATATCAAGCTTTTTGAAAAAGCCTCGGTTATGGCCCTTTGTGCCGTAAAAATTAAAACATATGCTCCTCGTTCAGCTAGAACTGGGTGGACTTTATTTGTGAGGACGCTAAGAAGCTTTTTCAGATGCATGGATCTTGATTCAATATGGTCTACGAATGATTAACCTTTTATATTTGAAACAACAACTTACTAGTAATGAATCTTGAAATTCTTTCCTTGAATTTTAATAAAAATGGCTGAGACGCCCAGAGCGTCTTTTTGTCACACTTAATTATGCTATGGGTGAGTGTTTCAGCGAATGCTATTAAAATTCAAGGCAAAAAATTTTAAGATTCATCAGACTACAAGCAAGTTGTTGTTCGAATGACAGTTCCTGGTATTTCATTTGCCGTCATTTTCTGTCTAGTGCAGAATGTTTATTCGCTGAATTGAATTGAATGAACCTTCATTTATACATGGTAGCCCTTTCAGTTACATAAAATAACTGTTATCAATAGGAGCCCTGATAAAATTCATACAATAATAATTATCATTCGCAAGTTTTGAATAGAATTTTTTCTGGCTGCTGACAGCACAGGGTTGACAGTGTGTTTACCACCATTTGTAACAGATGATGAGATTCAACCTTTATCAGCTGATCGAAACCCAGCAAAATAGACCATTTTCGAGTTCCAAATTACCGCTGTGTTTCTTGATTACAGACTCATTCACACAGGGTTAGCCTCGATTTCTCTCTCTCTCTCTCTCTCTCTCTCTCTCTCTCTCTCTCTCTCTCTCTCTCTCTCTCTCTCTCTCTCTCTCTCTCTCTCTATCTCTTTCCCTCCCTCTCTCTCTCTCTCAAACGCTTTCATGGTCTGACCAAGTTGATCATATTGCTGAAAAGGTGTCAATGGGCATTAGTGCTTTAAAGCAAGTCCGTTCATTTGTTACATTTGATACCTTGATTATTATTTATAATGCCCTTATTTTACCATATTTCGACTACTGTGATGTAGTGTGGGGTAATTTTAATAAGGGCTCAGCTGAAAGACTGCAAAAGCTGCAAAATCGTGCAGCGAGAATTATTACTGGATCAGACTATGATGTTAGGTCAGTGGATATTCTTAATAAATTAAAATGGGAAAACCTAGAAGAAAGACGGTTTAAGCACAAAGCTTTATTTTATCTTTAAGTTCATGTGTAAAAACGGTGCAGCATATCACATTTTGAGAATTGATGGTGATGATCTAAATCCTGGATGTTATCTTGTCGTCTTTCAGTTGTCTTGTTGATGAGTACAAGTACGATCTTGGATGCTTGGCACCAGCTGTAAGTATGTTGTCTCAGATTTCTCCTGAATAAAACGCTAAACAAAGCTAGCTACATTTGTCTCACCCAGTCTATGGTGGGAAAAACTACAAATAATATAAACAATAAAAACAAAACTAATTAAAAATCCGCTGACTAACGACTGCTATAAAGGCTAGCTACAGAAATATGAAAATCACAGTTACATACCAAACAACAAATACCGAATCGTTGTTTTTCTCTTTTCTCAAGCACAATGCCTCATGAAGGAATGAGCGGTATCTAAACATTTACCATCAAGTCGTTATCCAAACATTTTATATTTTCTGTGAATTTGTCACCCTTCTTTTAAGATTTTTATCATCGCTGTTTTGAGCTTCATGAGGAAGAGAGTTCGACTGAAGCCTGATTTATGGAATGGACGTCCAGGACTACCAGTGTAAGCTTTATGTAATATTTCACTCTAGCTCACTTCAAATCAGGACTCTCCTTACCGGGCTCTTCCTCAACTCACAAGTTGATTTTTAGGGAGGGAGGAGAATCTGTAGAAAGGAGAGAACAAGATCTCAAACAAATTCATCTTAAATATGATCCAGCACGAGCCGGGGCTCGAACCCGGACCACAGCGGATAAAGGCGAGAGGGTACACCTCTACTCCTCCCATACAACCCGTAAATGCACCATAATGATCCTCATCATCCACACCGCTAACACTACCATCGCCATCGCCTAAATCAATATCAATATCAATATCAATATCAATATCAATATCAATATCAATATCAATATCAATATCAATATCAATATCAATATCAATATCAATATCAATATCAATATCAATATCAATATCAATATCAATATCAATATCAATATCAATATCAATATCAATATCAATATCAATATCAATATCAATATCAATATCAATATCAATATCAATATCAATATCAATATCAATATCAATATCAATATCAATATCAATATCAATATCAATATCAATATCCACCTCCACCTCCACCTCCACCTCCACCTCCACCTCCACCTCCACCTCCACCTCCACCTCCACCTCCACCTCCACCTCCTCGTTCTAATATATGTGAGAAGTAATGGCTGGCATCTTCATGCTTTCATCTTGCACACTAAGACTAGTTTTGTCTCATTTTACTTAATACTTGTTCTTTTTGTTCGTGTTCTACAGCCCTGTGGATTTTCTAGGCGATGAAAGGAACAGATTCATCATACCATTTGCCTTTGGCGCAACTGCCGCTTCTTCCTTTAACATGTTTTTCGGTGCATCTGCTGTTTCAAAAAACCTCCAAGGATCCGCTTGGTCAAAAGGTACATCATACTCATAAACTGATTGGATTTGTGTGATCGTTATTGTGCTAAGATCTAATGGCAACTGAAAACACAAATCCAGAACATTAGCCTTCAACTGGGAGGAACCAGACCAAAAATAGAAATTCCACGCTAATGTGAATTAACAAACTTCGATTTGTCTGTCTTTCTGTCATTTGCAACATCAGGCCGGAATTTCAATTAAGTCCAGTCCAAGGAAAAATCATAGATTTACTAACAGTGTAAGAGTCCCTTAAAAGGCTGATAGAATTTTATTGCATGCCAGGAACATCTGAAATTGTACAGGGCGTAACAAGGCATTGATTGAAATATAAAATAGACGTTATTACACTGCTAGTTGTGTATTACAGCTGGATAATTTACATATACAAAAATACAGCTTCACGAGTAAAATTACCTGGCTGTAATACTCAACTATAGCAGTGTAATAAATTGTTTCTTTGGCGGCACGGAAAAAAACGAGAAAGAGTGGCTGAAAAACAACCATTTTTATTTAAACAAGCAAACTCGAAAATCACGAGCTCAAAACACTGACGTGACCCGCACAAGGGAATAGGAGAAAACATCAGCAAAAAAAAAACACATTCAAAATCGGTTCACAGACCGTGTATTATCGCTCTGTAATTGGACTCGATAAATGGTCGTAATACGCGTGAAATTGGGTGGGTCGTATAATAACAGCTATGTACTTTTTTTGCAAGTTTATCAAAATGTTACGCAATTTGTGTGTTCTTCCTTTCTTTGTTGCATTGCATTTAATCGATTGTTGTGCTTTAGCTTTTCAGGGAATACTAATGACCCTGGTATATGGCATCATCAACTATCCATACCTCGCTTGTCTTAATGCTGAATACAAGATCATTGGATACGCAATGGGGCTGATTTACTCGTTTGTAAGGTAAGTGATATGTCAGTCACTATTAATATTAATTTATCAAATGAAACTTTTAAACTATTGTGAAACTGCGTTAAGAAATGCACTCTGCATTGGCCTTTAAAGCTAGCAAAACTTGTTGCCGAGGAAGTTTCACGAAAATGCTAGCTTTTCTGATTTCCTTTGCTTCTTTATTTCTCAAGATTTATAGTAGATTTGTTTCTTTACTTTGGCTGCACTCCCGATAAAGAAAGTGGACAGCACCTAAAAAATGCGGTACGTACTTCAATAATATAACCCAACAAATTGTCACAAAGTTGTAGAAATAGAGATGACGATGACGATGACGATGACGATGACGATGACGATGACGATGACGATGACGATGACGATGACGATGACGATGACGATGACGATGACGATGACGATGACGATGACGATGACGATGACGATGACGATGACGATGACGATGACGATGACGATGACGATGACGATGACGATGACGATGACGATGACGATGACGATGACGATGACGATAGACGATAGACGATAGACGATGACGATGACGATGACGATGTTAGAAAACCTTGTCATCATCGAAAAACAGTTATCCACATAAAAGTTCTGACAAACGTTTTTTTCACACAACATATTTTTGTTTTACTGATCGAAGACAAAATATATTTTTGATAATAGATCATTATTTATAATAAAATATAACTTATATATAATAATATAATAAAGGTTGAAATTGAAGTTTTGGAATCCAGTTCCATTGATCTCTTTATTCCTGCTAGTTGACTATCATATATTGACATATTATTATGATTTCCTTGAGATTTGTAAATCTTGGCAATGAATCTAAGATATAAATTTAGAAAGTTTCGATGGCTACCACTTTACGACAGAAAAGTCAGTATGTCACAAAGAGAATCTCTCTGAAATTCAACCTAGCTCAGTAATTGCTGTGAAATGAAATGAAGAAAACCTTGGGGAATGGCATAGCGCATTTCAAAAAATTTTTCCTACATCAGAGCTTGGAATAGCTTCGAAAACAAACGATTTAAGCGAACGATGGGCACGTAGTGCATTGTAGTTGACTAGTATTCTATAAAGAAATAGTATTCATTTATAGTTAATGGAGCGGAATGGTTGGGAAACCTATTGTTCTATGTTTTTGTTCGACTTTAACCACTGTTATATCCCGTTGACCGTGCACAAAGGAAAAGTTGCTCCGTTTTTCATGGCATTCGGTAATACAGGAGTTTCTTTCCTTAAAAAAACCTCTAAAGATATTTTATTATTTTGTTAGTTATTATTTGGTTAATTAATCATATTTAATTAAGATTAATTGTTTATTAAAAATGAGATGGCCTTTTTTATGCTTTCTTACTTAACATCTAGTAACTTAACTGTATTTGCGCGAAAATATTTATCCGCATAGTTTTTGGTCATGCAATAAAAGTTTTCACTGGCAAAATGAACTAATGAAAATAATAAGGAAGTGAGTATTTTTAGCCATACTTGCTTTGGTTTATTGTGCACAATCAGTATCACATGATGGGACGGTTCAACCTCAAACGCAAAACAATAGCTTTGTTTCTATGGAGTTTCCAAACCATTCGGCTCCATTATGTATGATCAAATATATTTTTGTCAATGACTTTGCTACTGGATGGTATAAATGAAATAGGTGATCCTCATCAGGATATTTCTTGCTATTTTCATGCTTTTACGTGTTTGAATCGTAGTAATTATTGTGAATACAGCAGTTTTCGTATGACTGTGAAAAGTTCACGGCACGAACACGGTCGTGACACAGCAAGGGATACGCCAGACAAATCACATTGCACGAGAATTTACTCTCCATCCAATGAAATACCTGGAACACGGCATAAACACGGCGCGGACACAGTCACGCCAAAGTCACGGCACTTTCAGACCAATCACATTGCGCGATAAAAATATAAGCCAATTAAAATTCTAGAAAACATCACGGTCACGGCACGGCACTGAGCTTTTCACAGTCATACGAAAACTGCACTATTAGAGGTTGTATACAGCATAAGTATAATAAGAAATATTCAGTAAATGCTACTTTGATAATTTTTTTACAGAACATCGAGTACATAATGTATGGGGGAATCTTGACCAATATACCTGTGGTTGTCTGCACATTATTTCTCGTTGGAAGCTACTCCGTACTGTTGTATAAGGAAATCAAGAAACTTCGTGTTCAGGGCCTCCCAAGTCTTCGATATGTGCGTAAGAGTAGGTTAACATAGGTTTTAAAGAAATGTAAATTATATGTTGTGGAGGTTGTTGGTGGGGCTCGAATTGGGGAGGCAACAGTGGCTTTTCTTTGTCCATCTGAAGTTCCTTCTACGTACGATTTGAGCTCCTCAAGAACCTGTGACCAGCCCATACATTATATTTGGTTCCATAGACATTTATATAATACATGCATACATATATATGTATAAATATTTATCATATAGATATCGATGAAATACCAGGTTTTCTCTAGTGTCGAAAACTTGATATCTTTCACCAGTGGAAGCTAGATACCATATCCTTTAAACGTGAAGATATCGCTGTTGAATCGGCTTGCTATTTTAATAGAGAATTTTTGAGCTTTTGTTTTATTTAAGTTTCATCGATATCTATATAAGAACATTACATGGCCGCTCGCTGCGCTCACTCGTGAGATATCAATTGAACACTCGAAGATAAAATTCGTATCTCCGCGCGCCCATGTAATATCCTCTATATATACAGCCATGCAAAATTTATGGCCGTTTCAAATATACATACAAGTATATCAAAAGTATATCAGACACGGCGGGATTTCTTTCTTGATATTTTTAGTGATAGACGATACGAAAAAATATCAGGGGTAATATCCCATAATTTTTGATATGCTTTTGATATCCCTGTATATATATATTGGAAGCGGCCATAATTTTTGCAAATGGCTATATGTATATATATGGAAATTATTATACTATTAGTATAGATTAAATAAAATTCGGGACCATAATAGAACGTGGTCTGAAATGCTAATAGAGACTTCGCACCATCACGTGATGAAAGCAATGACATGGGGCAGAAACAAATGAATCTGGTCTAGTCTGATTAACAAGAGAGAGAATTCAGTTTCACAGGATTCAGTTTCCATTGTTGTGCCTCCCTTCGTGGCTGCCATCAAGTGATAGTGCAAAGCCTCTTTTAGCTAATTAATTTGAGTCATTAGGTTCGGCTCATTTGAAGTACCTCAGTCTAACGTACGATAACAACTCTTTTAGAAAGAAGAAGCGACAACCATTACCCTGGCCGGCAAAACAGAGAGAGCTCATGTTAACCTTCTGTTCTCTAATCAACTACATCAGGCAGGGAAAAGGTATGTCCCTAGAGATGTGGTTTTTTACAATAACTTACAAATCTTTCGCGCGCTGATTGGTTATTTTTTATCATCAATAAGAGGACAGACAGATAAAGCTGATGTCAACGAGCGCGCGCTCTTTCCGTTGGTTGTTTTGATCACTAAAAATGAGAAGTTTTTATCGTTTTTGTGATTGCAAAAACAAAACAAAACCAAACAAAACAAAACAAAAAACAAAAAAACAAAAAAAATCGACATCAGTTTTTTATGTGTCTGTCCTCTTATTGACGATAAATTTCGTCATCTCATTGTCAAAGTAGTATGCGGATCCACGAGGCGACGCCTCGTGGATCCACACTACTTTGACAATGTGATAACGCAATTTATCGTCAATTAGAGGACAGACACATAAAAAACTGATATCTATTTGTTAAATATCAACAACTTAGTCATGTATTCATTTATCTGTTATAGACCACCTAACCAAAATGGCACCTGGTATAATCTACTGAAGAACTGGATATACGTCGCACGCCCAGGTAAGGTAACACTTGCTGGCTGGCTGACTGACTGACTGAACTGACTCACTCACTCACTGAATGACTGACTGACTAACTCACTGACTGACTGACTGACTGACTGACTGACTGACTGACTGACTGACTGACTGACTGACTGACTGACTGACGGACGGACGGACGGACGGACTGACTGACTGACCAACTGACGGACTAACGGACTGATCGACCTACTGGTTAATTGATCGATCGACCAACTCGTTAATTGATTGATTTTCAGACTTCAAGTTCTCCACTCAGTTCCTGTCATCTTTCGTTGTGTCCTGTATATTTGTTTACCAGGTGTGTGCATTTGATTCAACTTCATCTAACCAGTATACACTGAATTAAAATATGACCACCAATTTGAATAGCTATTGTTCTGCATTGACTAACGACTGACTAGCCTCTCATACATGTGAAAACGCATTTAACGTTTCCACGTGAACACGAGGCTAATCACTCGCTAGTCTGTGTAGAACAATAGTTATTTAAATTGACCGGAGTATAAAGTATTTAATTTTAACAAACGAAGCACAAGATAAGCATCTTGTAAATGTTATATTTTAAAGCTCCAAACTAATCCGTAGTATTCACCATTTTCCATACATCGGTTCACTGGTCAAATACAAAGCATTCAACCGAGGCTGCAAGGTTCAAATTTGAATAATCCATTGAAACTACCTTGGCGCCTCGCTTGAGTGCTTAGTGTTTGACCAGTGAACCAATTTATGGAAAATGGTGAATAGGTACCTTTCATATATTTGACTGCCGGCAGTGAAAAACCAAATTCCAAGAGGCAAAGCGCAACTACATAGTTCTCATGTTTATGGAAATAGCAGTAATTGACGTCCACCAAAACTTACTAGGGACTTTAAGATTTGCAAAATCTGCGACAGCGACGTCTACCGGAAGTGTACACAACTTCACTTTGGGGTTTCGCGCCTTCAAATTTTGTCTTCCCTCTTGATGAGTTTACTTTACTGACAATGTTTAAAAAGAAAATCTCCAATAAACAGAACCGCAAAGAGAAAATATTTACACTTTCGGTTGACGTCGCCGTCGTAGATTTTGCAAATCTTAAAGTCCCTACTCTGGCGCAACGGCAAATTTCGTGCTTGTTATCGGGAGGGGGTCTAAGTTATTGTGAAATGTTGTTTGTTTGTTTGTTTGTTTGTTGTTTTTTTCCCTCCTTTTCCGTAAAATTATTTTTAAAGCTTTTGGCTTTGTTGTTCTTTTATGTAGGTGACAGTTGTACTGTTAATGCTAATAACAGTCATAATCTCATTGTTAAAGCCATTTCTAAAAGCCATGTTAGAAAGAAATACTGGTCTGGACGGTAAGGCAGACTTGGCCTATGATTAAGAAGTATACTTAAAATAGATTTAGAGCGGCATCAAATAGAACCACCTAGATATATTTCTAAAATATAAATCTAGTCATTAAAAAGGCTAAAAGCATGGGACATTGGAGAAATGTAACTTCGTATGTCATCCTACGAATAATCGCTTGTACCTTGAACGTTTTTGCCAGTGAGTTGTGAGTATCTAATGGTAAGTAAACTCGGCATCTATTCTCCTGTAAACGTAGCAATTAAGTGAACATCATTTTTATTAATAAGTGCACATTCCAAGTTGGGTCGCTCAGATTTCAAGGTGGCAATAGTCAAAAGTGCGCACCATGATGAAGCAACAGATGTGTAGATATCAATCAAGTGAGGCCATCGAAAGCTATGGCAAATAAACGATTATGCAGTAGTGTATAATGTAGTGGCTTCACTTGATTAATATCATTTCACTATGCCACTGACGGACAACTGTATTTTTAAACGTCAATAGTGATATTAATAGTATACATTTCATTGCTTGCTCTTGTTAATATTGCTGTTGTTAATAACAAAGGTTTGTATTCAGTCTATTTAATGCTTATCGGGTTTCGTTTGCTTTTTATAGAGGCTTTGGTGGCTTTACAATTATTTCAAGGTAACCAGACTCATAGAAGAATAAGGGATACACTTGCCTATGTAGCTCGAGTAAATTTCATTCCAAGGGTTGATGGCTTACTTATACTGAATATAATAGATATAGATGGCCAACATACAGCAGCAGCAATAATAATAATAATAATAATTAATAATAATAATTAATAATAACACGGCTACGTGCCTGGCTACCTTCCTACCAATCAACCTCCCCCCTCCCTCCCTTCCTCCCTACCTCCCCACATACCCACCACCATCTTACCTAACTTATCTATCTACTTACCTAGCTATCTACATAACTCTTTCCCACCCACCCACCTACCCACCCAGCTACCTACCTACCTTCCTATCTACCTACCTACCTACCTATCTTCCTATCTACCTACCTACCTACCTTCCTATCTACCTACCTACCTACCTTCCTATCTACCTACCTACTTCTTACCCACCTACCAATCTAGTTTACCCACCTACAAACGTACCTAATCCTAACCCTAACGTACCTACCTACAAACCTCTTTCCCGCCCACCCATCTACCCGCCTACCCACCTACCTACCTTGCTTACCTATCTGCTTATCCTACCTAACTTGCTTACCTATCTGCTTATCCTACCCACCTACCTTCCTGTTTATCTTCCTTACCTAGCTATCTTTTTAACTACCTTTCGACCCTACTTATTAGGGTTGCAATTAATTTAGAAAAAACACAATTGCATGCAATAGGGATGTTCTGTGCCTGATTGTTCCGCGACGCTATTCTCTAAGCTACTATACGTTTAGACTTAAGCACTATGAGTTTACCCACCAGAAAACATAAATGTTTGTCTTATTGTTTCCAGGAAACATGCACTGATATCTGTTTACCTTCTTTTCATCTACAGACTACAGCATTGCATCTGTGTTATTGGCATGTCTTTTTGCAATTATGCAACTGGGTTTTTTCCTGAGAAGTCACAGGTGACAGACTAATTTAGTAATTCATTAATATACAATTTTAATCATTAATTATGGTGTTGATCGTGCACAAAATACATGCATTGTTCATTTTCATATTTCTTTTTGTTTTCGCAACAGAAATGATGTCCTCACAACATATAGAACGAAAAGAGGCCTTCTACCAGATGAAATTCTTCACCCAAAAATACTTGTTGTAAGAATGTATTATCATTAATGATATATTAAGAATAGCATAATTAACCCTAATGGCTTATAAGGGACACAAGGGATATAAGGATTTATTCACCCAAAATGCTTGTTGTAAGAATGTAATATCATTTATGATATATTAAGAATAGCATAATTAACCCTAATGGCTTATAAGGGACACAAGGGATATAAGGATTTATTCACCCCAAATGCTTGTTGTAATAATGTATTATCATTAATGATATATTAAGAATAGCATAATAACCCTAATGGCTCTATAAGGGACACAAGGGATATAAGGATTTTTTTTGAGTGTAAAAAGTATTTTTTTAATTGCGAATCCCAGGATCCCCAGAATCTCAGAAACGTACGTTAGGCTTATTTTACATAATCCCCTGTAATGTTACCTTAAACTTTGCACTCATTATGAGTCGTG